>NC_073391.1:9629038-9736538 GCF_028641065.1 Leucoraja erinaceus | reverse complement strand
AAACAGTAACACAAACACCTCGCAACATTATTAACAGTATTTACAACCCTTCTGCAGTTGGCCAATCCTGCTAATGCATCTGCAAAACCTTTGAGCTCTTCTACAAAGTCCGCATACATTTTAACAATAAAAAGGACATCTGGATCTTTCCCCATCCTGCATATCAATCGAGGGTTCAGACTAGCTGGCGCCGGCGTGCAGTTTTACACAGAAATTGACCAAGCAGGCCCTGCAGATGTAAAGATCCTCCATTTTATAATATCTTTATTTTGGCCAATGTTAACACTACCTGTTATTAATAATGTGGGACTAGTATAATTTAGCAACTACAATAATATACTATTTTCAGATTTCCCAAGAAAAGGATCGCGCAATTATGTCAATGATCCAGGATCCCAGGAGTGGAGAAAGTTTGATTTTGTGCTAAAAATTAATTGACATTTATTTATTTGTTTATTTACAGCAGTCTACCAATCTGGTGCATTATATTGACAATGCAATTAACGATGCTAATAATCCAGTTTGTGCCTTTTTCATCAGAGCCACTCTGCCCTTTCTTGATCTCTCTGTCTCCATCACAGGGGACAGACTATTGACCGGCATCTATTATAAACCCACTGACTCCCACAGTTCTCTGGACTACATCTCCTCCCACCCTGCCGCTTACAAATATGTCATCTTCTAGTCTGAATTTCTCCGTCTGCCACATCTGCTCCTAAGAAGAGGCTAACCATTCCAGGACATCCGAGATACCTTCTTACTTTAGTAAACATGGACCCCCCCCCCCCACCCCCCCCCCCCCCCCCCCCCCCCCCCCCCCCCCCCCCCCCCCCCCCCCCCCCCCCCCCCGTGTTTACAAGATCATAGGAAGAGTTTACAAACTCCACACAGACAAGCACCAAAGATCAGGATCGAACCTGGATCTCTGGTGCTGTGAGGCAGCAACTCTACCAGTTGCATCACGGAATTGCCCTCTCAGAGTATTCTGTCAAGTTGAAATCCTCACTCGCATCTTCTCAGTGTCCCGTTGTTCTGTTATCACTCCAGACGGAAAAAGGAAAGTGTGCCCCTGGTCCTCAACTTTCACCCCCACTGGCCTCCATATCCAACACATCATTCTCTGACATTTCCATCACCTTCAACGCGATCCCATCACCAGTCACATTTTCTCTCCTTATCCATCTCCGCAGAGACGCTCTCTCCACAAGCTCCTTGGTTCACTCATCCTTGCACACCTCTCCCCAGGTACTTTCACCTGCAACCACAGGAGATGTGACACCTGTCCCTAAAGCTCCTCCCTCATATCCATCCAGGGAACCCAGCAGTATTTAAGAAGGAACTGCAGATGCTGGAAAATCGAAGGTAGACAAAAATGCTGGAGAAACAGCGGGTGCAGCAGCATCTATGCAGTGAAGGAAATAGGCAACGTTTCGGGCCAAAACCTTTCTTCAGACCTTTCTACCAGGGAACCCAGCAACCTTTTAGTTGAGACAGAGGTTCACATGCAATTGTTCTAAAGCCAGCTACTGCATTCAATGCTCCCGATGTGGTCTCCTTTATGTCAACCAGACGACATTTCTTGTGGAACACTTGCCCTCGGTCAGCCAAGACCGGCGAGATCTCCCTGTTTCTAACCATTTTAACCTCTTCCCGTTACCAAAGCGACCCTTCTGTCCTGGGCCTCTTCCATTGCCAGTGAGAGGCCACACACAAACTGGAGGATCAGCACCTCATATTCCACAGGTAGCATACAACCCAACAGTATGAACATTCAATTCTTCAATATTAGGAGACAATATTGGAAACAATATTACCAACAACAACGCTTTCCCCCCCCCCCCCCCCCCCCTTCCCCCCCGCCTCTTCCACTAAACTCTCTTCCTTTGTCCATATTTTGCTTGTCTTCACTCCTTATTTCCTTCTCTCACACCTTTTGTCTTCCCATTTCTGGTCTTTGTCCACCCATCTGCCTCACCTGTATCCACCTATCATTTGCCAGGCCTAATCCTGCTGCCACCTCTCTTCCAGCTTTCTCCCCACTACTTCCATCAGTCCCTATTGAAAGTGTCCTGACCCAAAACCTCAACTCTCCATGTTCTGCAAAGATGCTGCCTGCCCCTGAGTCACTCCAGCATTTTGAGTCTTTTGTTTTCAACCGATTAAAAGAACAAGATTAACAAAATGAAATTGTTTAAATCAAGGCAATGCAACATCAGAGAATGTGAAGGTTAGCAAGCATAAAGATGACAGGTAGACATTTGCAAATAAGAATAGCAGTGGTGTTTGGATGATCTGAAATGTATACAGAGTAATCCAATTGGCATACACTGGGAAAGCAGAGGCTGGAGATTCCAAAAAACATGGCTATCAACAACAGATAATCTACAATAAGTCAGATGATGCTATAGAGGTGGGAATATTCCCGAGTTGGCATTGATAATAGATTGTAGGTTCATCCCAGGATCAAAAATGATCAGGTTAAGAACATTGTGCAGGAAGTAACTCCAGGTTTGTAAATTTGCAGATGACACAAAGCTGGGTGGCAGTGTGAACTGTGAGCAGGATGCTATGAGAATGCAGACACATGGCACATGCAGTTTAATGTGGATAAATGTGAAGTCATCCACTTTGGTAGCACAAACAGGAAGGCAGATTATTATCTAAATGGTGTCAAGTTGGGAAAAGGGGAAGTACAACGGGATCTGGGTGTCCTTGTTCATCGTCAATTAAAGTAAGCATGCAGGTACAGCAGGCAGTGATGAAAGCGAATGGCATGTTGGCCTTCATAACAAAAGTTGAGTATAGGAACAAAGAGGTCCTTCTGCAGTTGTATAGGGCCCTAGTGAGACCACACCTGGAGTATTGTGTGCAGTTTTGGTCCACTAATTTGAGGAAGGACATTCTTGCTATTGAGGAAGTGCAGCGTAGGTTTACAAGGTTAATTCCTGGGATGGCGGGACTGTCATATGCTGAGAGAATGGAGCAGCTAGGCTTGTACACTCTGAAGTTTAGAAGGATGAGAGGGGATCTTATTGAAAATATATGATTATTAAGGGTTTGGACACGCTTGAGATAGGAAACATGTTCCTGATGTTGGGGGAATACAGAACCGGGGGCCACAATTTAAGAATAAGGGGTAAGCCATTTAGAACGGAGACAAGGAAACACTTCTTCACACAGAGTTGTGAGTCTGTGAAATTCTCTGCCTCGGAGGGTGGTGGAGACCGGTTCCCTGGATACTTTCAAGAGAGAGCTAGATAGGGCTCTTAAAGATTGCGGAGTCAGGGAATATGGGGAGAAGGCAGGAACGGGGTACTGATTGGGGATGATCAGCCATGAGCACATTGAATGGCGGTGCTGGCTCGAAGGGCTGAATGGCCTACTCCTGCACCTATTGTCTATTGTCTATTGTCAGATGCTGGGTTTATACCAAAGATAGACACAAAATGCTGGAGTAACTCAGCAGGTCAGGCAGCATCTCTGGAGAAAAATAATAGGTGATGTTTTGGGTTGGAACCCTTCTTCAGGTTAAACATAGAGGTGAAAAGGTGGTGGGCGGGGTGGGACTGTGGGTGATAAAAGGCCTCCTGAAAGAACAACCAAGGTTCATCTGTGGCAAGGATTGAGCTTGAGATAAAGGCTCTGTAACAGGTCCTGTGATGGGAACCAAAACTGATCATCTTGGTCTTTCTAATGTTTAACTAGAAAAAAACATGTCAGCTCATCCAATCCTGGATGTTATTCTCTGTCTGAGGTAACACCTGAGCTTCACTTTACAGGCTGATATCAAACCATCTTTACAAGCAAAGGGTAAGAGGAATTGTTCGTCTTGAATGAACAAGGTTGCAGTCTCTGCAAATAAATTGTCATGTTTATAAAGAATTCTTTCTGAAAAAGGAAAGTCCTCATCAACACAGTTGCTATATTCTAGATGCTTTAAATACAAACATTTCAAAGTATTTTACTTGCACTTTCTAAACCTGAGATTGTGCTGCAGCAACTTAGACATTTATGAAAGCCTGGTTCAAATCTAAATTAAATCAAAGGCTGATTTAATTGGTAACCTTCTAAAGGATTGTAGTCCTTACGATAACTCACTGAGGTTATACAAAAGGCACTCTAATGTTAAAGTAGGTCATCATCATCTTGGCTGTTTTATGTCATACTGAATCCAACAACATTCATCCAAGTAAACCCTTGCTTTCCCTCTCACTCTGTTCCTCCCCCACCCTAGTTCGACTAGTTTCACTGAACTGATTAAATTTACTGTTTGTACGCCTTGTTTTCACCTTCCCCATAGCCAACAATGAACCAATCTACATTTCTTTGACCATGGTCTGCTTTGATCTGTCCTTTTCACAACTTACATTCTCTTTATACCCATCCATATCTTCAGGCTTCCCTCTCCCCTGACTCTCAGTCTGAAGAAGGGTCTCGACCTGAAACGTCACCCATTCCTTCTCTCCAGAGATGCTGCCGGTCCTGCTGTTACTCCAGCACATTGATTTGCTTCTCATACCTTCCTGAACAAGTTTGCCAAATTCCTCAATTAGTTGTAGAATTTGTAATACGTTGAGTTTCCCAGCAAGGATGAGCAAAACTTGCTCTCCCTGGAGTTTGTTCCATGATAATATTAGTATTGAGCATCCATGTATCTGTCAAACAAGTCTGAATTAACCTGATTGTATGAAATTCTCATGAATCAGAGCTTTGAAAACAAGTCAACAACAGCTCTAATTATTGGCAGACCAATATTCCAAGGGAGTATTAAACACTGGGTCACTTTCTGTTATGAAGCTCCAATACCTGATTCATTTTATTTCCAGAGGAACACATTACCTTTTCTTTTGAAACAGTATTAGTTGTATTCCTTTAGGCAAGCTAACATAACCTTTTTATTTCAGTGAGAAACATGTTTTCTGTACTCTAATGCTCCAGAAGAGAAGCATTTTAGTCACAGCAGGTTTGCTGCCATACATATTATGTTCTAAATAAATACAAAGGTCACATGCTCCACTAAACAATCTCACTAGAAGCTTTCTGTTAAATTGTTCACAGCATTAATGGCAATTACTGTGTGGCATTTACTAATAACATCACTAAGAGATGCTTTTGTTTCCATCCAACTTTAATATTGTTCATTGATTATTGCAGTACCATAAATGTTTAGTTTAGTTTACTTTAAAGGTACAGCATGGAGACAGGTCCTTCAGCCACCGAGTTCACGACGACCAGCACACTAGTTCTATCCTGCACACAAGGGACAATTTACAGAAGCCAATTAACCTACAAACTTGCACGTCTTTGGAACGTGGGAGGAAACCGGAGCACCAGGAAAAAACCCACAAGGTCACAGGGAGATTGTGCAAAGTCCACACAGACGGCACCCGTAGTCAGGATCGAAACTGGGTCTCAGGCACTGTGAGGCAGCAACTCTACCATTGCGTCACCATGCCAACCTAGTTTGAATGTTTGATTGGTCTTCAGACAGCTGCATCTGCCTCTGGTGATACTGCCTTGTCCTTATTGGTCTCATGTGTCAGAGTCTCTGCAGGACTTGGTTAGTGAATGGTGGTCGATTTATTTTCATTCATGTGATTTGCCACATCTGGTCCCTTCATAACATCAGAGATCTTCCCTGGTCTCTGTCCGTGAACTCAGTTGTGTCTTTGACCTCCTCTGGCTTGTTTCTGTGGTTGCCCTGATTGTAGATATTCTCCTTTGCCATAATTATAGGAGCCGTGAAAATTGGAATCCTTCCCGGTGGTGGAAGCATGCTCGGCCATATCTGATTGTGAAAGGTCAGTTAAACATGATCTTCACAAGGGCAACACCAGCTGATTGTCGTCCCAATCTGCCTACCTGTGACCCTCCACAACTACCCCTCCAATTCAACACTTCAAACGTTGAGATCTATGAGAGGTTTAATGTTATGAAGGGACCAGATGTGGCAAATAACCTGAATGAAAATAGATCGAAGGCATTGAATCATATAGCATAGAAATGGGCCCTTCGGTCCACTGAATTCACACCCACCATCTACAATACAATACAATACAATATTTATTGTCATTTGAACCTCAGTGAGGCTCAAACGAAACTCTGTTTCTACAGCCATAAACACAAAAATACGATTCCTACTAGACACACAACCATTCACACAAACATCCATCATAGTGAACCTCCTCCTCACTGTGATGGAAGGCAAAGTCGTTTCTCTCCCCTGCTCTCCATTTTTCTCCCGATGTTGAAGCCCCAGGCGGGCGATGGTAAGTCCCACGGCCATTTTAGGCCACGCCGGGCGATGTACGGCCCCGCTCCAGGTCTAAATGTCACAGTTGGAGCCCCCGGCGGGCGCTGGAATGTCCCGCGGCCATTAAAGCCGCGCTGGGCGATGCACGGCCCCGCTCCGGGTCATTCCAACCCCGCGACACGGACTGGACAAGTTGCGTTCTGGGAGCTCCGGAAAGCGGTCTCCCACCCGGACCCTCGAGCTCCTGATATCACAGTCCACAGAAGCTGCGTTGCTGGAGCCTCCGAGCTCCGAAGTCGGGCCGCAGCAGCGAACCACCACCGCTCCGCACGCTACGAGGCCGGCCTGCCCCACGATGGTAAGTCCGCAGCACCGCAGGCTCCGCGACTGGAGCCTCCAGGTCGTTCTGGCTGGAGGCCGCTCCACGGTGCTAGGCCCCAACGACAACGGAGACCCGACAGGGAAAAGGTCGGGTCTCCCTTGCAAAGAAGAGATTTTAAAAGAAAAACACAACAACTACATTTAATTAGACAAAAAAAGGAAAAAAGACAGACAGGCTGTAGGGGTCGCTGCAACTGAGTCGCGCCACCAACCAGAGCTGTCAAGCATCCACACTAGTGCTATGTTATCTCATTGTCAAGTCAATTCAAGTCAAGTCAAGTCAAGTCACTTATTTCTATAGCACATTTAAAAACAACTCTCGTTGATCAAAGTGCTTTACATTGGTGGAGGTACTAAAGTTATACAACAGTGGTTCATAGATTAAGTACATACATAAATACATACATATAGCCCTCCCTCAGAGGATGGCAAGAAAGGCTTGAGAGTAAAGATGAGTTTTAAGTCTCGACTTAAAAGAGTCGATGGAGGGGGCAGTTCTGATGGGAAGAGGGATGCTGTTCCACAGTCTAGGAGCTGTCTCATTCTCTCCCCACGGTACACGTGACGATAAACTAAACTGAATCAAACAACACAGTGGGGCCATTAACAGCGGCCAATTTCACTACCAACAAGCTGGGATGTGGCAGATAATTGGAGCACTTGCAGGAAACCTATACAGTCACAGAGTGAATGTGCGCACTTCACAAAGACAACACCCGAGGTCACGATTGAACTTGGGTTGCTGGCGCAGTGAGGCATCAGCTCGACTATCTGCACCACTGTGCCTCTCTAAGTGAGTTGGGCCATCTAAAGTTATGCAGGTGGAAGGAATTTGGATGAAGGAAAAGAAAAGTGAAGGTGTGAAGTAGCAAATGGAGAGTAATCATTCCCGTAGGCCATTCGAAGGGCCGAATGGCCTACTCCTGCACCTAATTTCTATTTGGCCGACAGCACGGTGGCGCAGTGGTCGAGTTGCTGCCTCACAGTGCTTGCAGCGCTGGAGACCCGGGTTCGATTCCAACTTCGGGTGCTGTCTGTATGGAGTTAGACAAAAATGACGGAGAAACTCAGCGGGCGAGGCAGCATCTATGGAGCGAAGGAATAGGTGACGTTTCGGGTCGAGACCCTTCTTTAGAGACCTATGGAGTTTGTACGTACTCCCTGGGTACAAAGATATCCTGGGCATGTTCCTGTGACTCTGTTGACACTTCATGCTGCCTCGGCAAGGCCACCAGCATAATCAAGGATTAGTCTCATCCTCAGTCACTCCCTCTTCTCCCCTCTCCTATCAGACAAGAGGAATAGAAGTGTGAAAATGCACACATCCCGATCCCTAATGTTATGAGTAGAGCCAGGATTATGCCATGAATGGCATGTGCGTTTTCATGCCTTTTTTGATGATTTTACCAACGAGAGCGTAAATCAGCCTTTTTTTCATGATCGAGTGCCTTAATCAGCCTTTTTTTGCCTTTGTTAAAAGGTTGTGCTATTTTCTCTAGTTGTACTGTGATTACAATGACGTTTTCAATGTTAACACATTAATATTAATAAGTTATTATTAACGTGTTAACATAGTATCTTACAAGAAAATTCCACCACCGGGATCCATCCTAAATCAGATGAAACCGGGGGTGCCACCGTCGGCCGTTCATTCGTTCGTGCCGCTGCCCACTGGTTCAAGATCTATTTAAGAAAGAACTGCAGATGCTGGATAAATCGAAGGTAGACAAAAAATGCTGGAGAAACTCAGCGGGTGAGGCAGCATCTATGGAGAGAAGGAATAGGCGACTTTTCGGGTTGAGACCCTTCTTCAGACTGATGTGGGGGGGAGGAACAAAGGAAGAGACGGAGACAGTAGGACTAGAAGGAGAGCTGGGAAGAGGGAGGAGGGAGAAGACAAGGGCTATCTAAAATTAGAGAAATTGATACTGCTGGGGTGTAGATTACCCAAGCGAAATACCCAAGCTTATCTCCTCATTGCATTTACTTCTGGCTCCAGTCGCAAATCTGAGTTTTTGAGTGATCTGTGCAAGGCATTGCTGGAATTCCACTGTGGAAATTGGAAAACAAATCTCTCAGAGGTTTTTTAGAGAAATACACAGAGGAACATAAACCAAGCAAGTCATCATTACAGAAAAATTATGTTGACAGCAACTTTGCGAGGGGGTAGGGAGGACCTCCCCCCCCCCCCATTACCCCCCCTCACCCCCCTCTGCCCCTCTGCCCCCTCCTCCCTCTGCCCCTCCCCCCCCCCTCCCCCCCTCTGCCCCTCCCCTCTCCCCTCTGCCCCCTCTCTCCCTCTGCCCCTCTCTCCCCCTCTCTCCCTCCCTCGCCCCCTCTCTCCCTCTGCCCCCTCACTCCCTCTGCCCTCTCTATCTCTGCCCTCTCTCGCATTCTCTAACCTCTCTCTCACTCTGTCATTTCACTCTACCCCTCCCTCTCCCTCTCTAGCCGCACCTTGGCAGTTGGGGGCTATGCTTGAGTGCATAGGGCGAGGGATAGGGTAAAAGGAGTGAATGGATAATATTAATATAATATCAAGGGGGGGGGGGGTGGTGGTTAGTGTGTGTGTGATGTCGCAGCGCAGCGTTGAGGGGACGGGATCCAACAGGTCCCAATAGTTTTAGTATCTTCAAATAAAATCACCGCTGCAGGGACAATAGACTTGGCCGATCCAGATTTTCCACACAAATCAAGCCCACCAGTCCTGTTGAATGACATGGTCACGGTATGCCTCTATAAGGTCATGCCTCCAAGGAAAAGTTCCAGTATGTATACACTCCTTATGTCTCAATATGCCATATATATATATGCTAGTATATAGCATAAATGCGATATCTATATTACTAAAACTCTGATCTTGACCGCTTTTGGCCCACTGTGCTGCAATTTCCGACAGAACGCCGCCACCTACGACTGTCATTTTTGGCCACCTTGCTCAGAGCCACCCTCTGCCTTACGGGTGCAGAGGATTTTTCCCATCGATTACAAATCAGAGAGATATTAATGTTTTTTAAAAAATCACCATTCTCTCTGTTGCCCCTGCTGGAGGGAGGGGGAGGGTCTACAAAACCAGGAAGTGGTGTGCCTCACTCAGTCTCTGCAAGATGGATGAAGCCAAGGGTCACGTCTCTTTGAGCTCTGAATAACACTGAACAAATATCTACACAACTGTGAGTCCCCTTAATGTTGTTTGAAAATGAAAATATGGTTTGTTTGTGATAAAAAGGCGCTGCCTGCAAATGGTTGTTTGGGTGCTTTGGCTTGAGGTTGAAAGGCACTACTTACTGCAAATGGTGGCTTGGGAATTTTGGTTTGAAGTTGAAAGGCACTACTTACTGAAATGGTGGCTTGGGTGCTTTGGCTTGAAGTTGAAAGGCACTATATACTGCAAATGGTGGCATGAAGTTGAAAGGCACTACTTACTGCCAATGGTGGCTTGGGTGCTTTGGCTTTAAGTTCAAAGGCACTACTTACTGCAAATGGTTGCTTGGGAGCTTTGGCTTGAAGTTGAAAGGCACTACTACAAATGCACTTACTTCCTGTTTGCACTGTATATTGATTTTAGATAAATCGCTACCATCTATGGCTGTGATTTTTGGCTATCTTACTCAGTCCCCCTCTGCTGAGGAGGTGCAGATAATTCTTCCCATCAATGAAAAATAAGTGTTATTAGTGTTTAAAAAATGTTGAGAATCTCTCTCCTGTCAATCACTCCATGAAAGCCACACCTTTTCCGGTGGGAGGGAGAGGGGTTATAAAACCCGGAAGTGTGGGTGTGGCTCAGTCTCTGCATGATGGGGGAGGGAGAGGTCACGACTGTCTGAGCTGTGAATCAACTGAACACACTGAATGTCTACTAAACTGTGAGTTTGATGTTTTGTGTGGGTTTATGGTGGTTTCACCTTGCATGAAATGGTATGAAGCTGCATTTGAATTTGGTGGACTTGCACTCTGCTTGAAATGGAATGAAACTGCACTTGAATTTGGTGGCCTTGAACCTGCTTGAAGTGGAATAAAACTGCACTTGAAATTGGCGACCTTGCATCCTGCTTGAAGTGGTATGAAACTGCACTGAATTTGGTGGCCTTGCACCCTGCTGAAAGTAGTATGAAACTGCACTTGAAGTTGGTGGCCTTGGATCCAGCTAGAAGTGGTATGAAACTGCACTTGAATTTGGTGGCCTTGCACCCTGCTTGAAGTGGTAGGAAAATGGATTTGAATTTGGTGGCCTTGCACGCTGCTTGAAAAGGAATTTCAAGGAATAGTCATGAGTCAACAGCCAGCCCACCAGCCGTGAGTGAGCTGCCAGCAGATCTGGCTTGAGGGAATGAGCTGCCACCCCAATAACCCATACCAGCACTCCAGAAAGCCCCCCCCCCCCCCCCCACAGGCCACCAATATTGGAATTGGTGGAGAGGTGGAATATTGCGTCGGGGGCCCAGCCCTCCCGTGTGAACATGGGACCCAGTGGGTCCCACTTAGTCTATATGCTATATAATCACTTGGCTTGACTTGAATCTCAACAATATGATAGACATAAAATGCTGTAGTAACTCAGTGAGACACAGCAATGGGTGGAGAGAAGGAATGGGTGACGTTTTGTGTCGTGACCCTACTTCAGACTGGCAACTTGATGGAATGTTCACTCATTTAAATGTATTGTCAACAAATGAGTGTGGAAATTCCAAGTCTAGTCTTTTGCAGGCAACTCTCCACACTCACCATAAACCAAAATTTACATAAATATGTTTAACCACAGTCACATTTTCACAGAATAATTGCTTAAGTTCTGTGGATTAGTTATTATAATGTCGCTTTGTGAAATATGCTTGTCATAAATTTGGTTTTACAAATTTACATTTATTTTTCGCAAAAATAATTCATCTCATTAAGTTGGCTCATTGAGAACCAATTGGAATAGAAACCGAGTCAAATCTCCAAGGAAAATACTTTGGAATGATACAAGCAAGTCATAATTAAAGCCTTTGTGTAAAATGAAATTCACATCAAAGCCAATTAAACTTTTGGAAACAGTTGCATTGAGAAATCTGCTCAAAAACAATAACATTAGGCTGATTTAAGCTACGTGGATCCTAGTGAATATTACCCTGGAGGAAGGAGTTGGAGGATATGAATAATTTTACATTTCTTTCCACCAAAGAGCATTGGTTAATATTGAATATATGGCTCAGGAATAAATTATTCAATTCAAGTCAAGTCAAGCTTATTTGTCACATACACATACAAGAGGTGCGGTGAAATGAAAGTGGCAATGCCTGCGGACTGTGCAAAAACAACAGAACAACAGAACAGAATAGAACAGAACCAGTATTTACATTTAAGGAAAAAAAATTTAAAAAAGACACAACACAACAGTAAATTAGTACATTAGTCCCTGGTGAGATAGGAGTTTACATTCCTGATGGCCTGTGGGAAGAAACTCCGTCTCAGCCTCTCTGTTTTCACAGCGTGACAACGGAGGCACTTGCCTGACCGTGGCAGCTGGAACAGTCCGTTGCTGGGGTGGTAGGGGTTCCCCATAATGTTGCTGGCTCTGGATCTGCACCTCCTGGTGCATAGTTCCTGCAGGGGGGGCGAGTGAAGTTCCCATTGGGCGTTCGGCCGACCGCACTACACTCTGCAGAGCCTTCCTGTCCTGGGAAGAGCTATTCCCAAACCAGATTGTGATGTTGCCGGACAAGATGCTTTCTACAGCCCCAGAGTAGAAGCACTGAAGGATCCTCAGAGAGTCTCTGAATTCCCTCAGCTGCCGGAGGTTGTAACGGCGCTGCCTTGCCTTACTCACCAGTGCAGCAGCATGTAGTAGTCCCAGTAGTCCACAGTAGTCCCATTTATCTCCAGTGGCGTGTACGTCCTCGAATGTTGAGCCCTTCTAAAGTCCACAATCAGCTCCTTAGTTTTTATGACATTCAAGAGGAGGCTGTTGTCCTGACACCAGCGTGCCAGATCAGCCACCTCCTCCCGGTAGGCTTTCTCATTGTTATCGGAGATCAGGCCCACCACCACAGTGTCATCAGCAAACTTGATTATCGAGTTGGAGCTGAACCTAGCCACACAGTCATGTGTGTACAGGGAGTACAGTAGGGGGGGGGGGGGGGGGGGGGCTGACGACGCAACCCTGGGGGGATCCTGTGCTCAGGGTGAGGGGGTTGAAGGTATGTCTCCCCATCTTGACCACCTGGAGCCTGGCGGTGAGAAAGTCCAGGACCCAGGCACTCAGGGGAGTGTTCAGTCCCAGTTCCAGCAGCTTCTCAGCAAGTTTGGTGGGGACTATCGTGTTGAAAGCTGAACTGGTCAATGAACAGCATCCTCACATAGCCCCCCTTCTGGCTGTCAAGGTGAGAGAGAGCGGTGTGCAGAACCTGGGAGAGACCTGCATCATCCGTGGATCTGTTCGGACGGTATGCGAACTGCAACGGGTCCATGGTGCGAGGGAGGAAGGTGCAGATGTGATTCTTGATCAGCCTCTCAAAGCATTTCATGACCACCGAGGTGAGGGCCACCGGTCGGTAGTCATTCAGACAAGCTGGAGAGGCATTTCTTTGCACTGTTACAATGGTTGATCCTTTGAAGCAGGCAGATACAATGGACTTGGCCAGTGAGAGGTTGAATATTGTGTGAGCACTGGAGCAAGCTGAGTAGCACAAGACTTTAGTCTGGACCTACAGCTTTCCTTGTGTTCACACTCGTCAGAGCCCTCCTTATATCATGCTCGGTCATCGAGAATGTGTGCACATCCCCAGCGGTGGACCTCCCTCCAGCCTCGCTAGCCAGCATGCTGGCGGTGTTGTCGTTAGCCGGCAAGCTAGGGGTGATGTTGCCCGTCTCGAATCGTACGTAAAAAGAGTTCAGGTCATCAGCTAGGGAGGTGCCAGCACTCCCGGTTGAGGGGGGGTTGCTCTGGTAGTTAGTTATAGTCCGTAGCCCCTGCCAAAGGCGCCTGGTGTCCCGCAGCACCATCTGCGACTCCATCCTGACCCTGTACCTCCATTTTGGGTCCTTCACCACCCTTCGCAGTCTATAGGACTCTGCTTTGTAGTCATTCATATTGCTGGATGCCAGGCCAGAGTTGTAAGCAGCGGCGTGAGCATTCAAGGCAACGCGAATGGACCTGTCCACCCAAGGTTTTTGATTAGGAGAGATGCTCACCCTTACCATGGGGACGATGTTATCGGCTATTGTTGCAATGAAGTCCGTGACCGTTTCCGCGAACACACTGACATCTCTGGAACTTGCTTGGAACATATTCCAGTCGACATCGCTCAGTGCATCTTGCAGCATGGCCTCTGAATGGTCAGACCACCGCTTTACGTCCCTCGTCACTGCCGCTTCCCGTACTGTCCGTTGTTTATACTCCGGCAGCGGGAAAATGGCAGCGTGGTCAGATTTCCCAAAAGAAGGGAGAGAAACGGCCTTGTAACCTTTCTTGAACGGCGTGTAGCAGTGGTCCAAAGTTATTTCACCCCCCCCGGTGACACACATGATGTGTTGGCAGAAGTTAGGCATGACCTTTTTGAGATTTGCCTTATTAAAATCTCCAGCCACCACCATAGCCGCATCAGGGTTCTTGTTTTGGTGTCGACATAACTCATCGTGTAGGGCCGATAGTGCCATGTCGGTGTCCATAGTGGTATGTAGACGGCTGTGATGATGTGATGATCACTGAGCTGAACTCCCCGGGAATGTAGAATGGACGGCATGAGATAGTCAGATGCTCCAGATCCGGCGAGTAGGAACGAGAAAGCGTCTTAATATAACCATATAACCATATAACAATAACAGCACGGAAACAGGCCATCTCAGCCCTACAAGTCCGTGCCGAACAAATTTTTTTCCCCTTAGTCCCACCTGCCTGCACTCATACCATAACCCTCCATTCCCTTCTCATCCATATGCCTATCCAATTTATTTTTAAATGATACCAATGAACCTGCCTCCACCACTTCACTGGGAGCTCATTCCACACCGCTACCACTCTCTGGAAAGAAGTTCCCCCTCATATTACCCCTAAACTTCTGTCCCTTAATTCTGAAGTCATGGTAGGGTTATATTCCTAGGTACTTTATTCCTTGGTCAGGAAGCAAACTCCTCCACCCTTTGATATCCCAGATTCTTCGGTTCAGATAATAGGACTGGAGGGCTTGAGTTCGAAGGAGAGTCTGGGTAGACTGGTACTTTCTTCCTTGGAAGGATCCCCTTATAATGACATAGTAAATGTGTGGCCTGCATAATATGGATGGTCACGGACTTTATCCTTGGAGAGAAAGAATGGGTGACATTTCAGTTGAGAACCCTTCTTCAGATTCTCGGGTTCTGTACTCAGACTCTATTTCAACTTTGTTCACTCTTTTAGTCAGGTTTTCATCGTCCTAATGTTTTTTTCTATTATCATCTTGAATCATATTTTACTATGGGACTAAACATTCCCTTAATTATACTTCTTAGCTGCACTTAGCTTCAAGTTAATTCTCCCTTTTAATAGCTAATTTTCTTTTGTTGATTTTTTAACAGATTGTATCTCAAAGGGATATATGGTAAATTGAAGATTCTATTCACTATCTCATTACCCACCCCTTCAATTTAATTAATAAAGAGCTTTGTTGAAATCCCTCATTATTATGGATTTTCCTAATTTGTCTACATATATCTTACTCTAGCTCTCCCACCTAATTAATCTGTAGATTGCACCTATTGATGTGATTTATTCCTTATTATCTTTTACCTCTTATCTCAATCCACATGGAGTCTACTTTTGTATTCTTCACAGCTGTGTCCCTGTTTCTACCCTAATAAATATTGCTATTTCCCTTCCCTTTCTTCCGCAGTATCTTTGTTAGATATCGTAATCCCTGCAATGTTTCATTCTCAGGTGTTATTCCTCTTCATAATCCTTACTCTATCTGAGTTCTCCCAATGCGTGGTCTCTCCTTTACCTCGATGTTATTGTGCAACACCCTGTGTGTTGCTGAGCAGACAATTGTACATAAGCATTGAAACAACCTCATCCTTTAAGCAATTAAGCTGTCAGTTCCACATATTAATGAAGGGGTGAATAATGGATGGGAAAGGTTCAGAGGGATATGGGGAAAATTACGGCAAATGGGATTAGGTTAGATGAGGCATCTTGGTTGGCCAAAGGGGCTGTTTCTATGCTGTGTGACTATGACAAATAAAACTCAATGCTAATCTATGTGGAATTATAGACAATGCTCATTAAAGACTTGTGGTGTTAAAGCACTGGATCAGTCCGATTTAAACATATACTCTATGATAAGCCATTTTCACCTGGGTTCAATGCTCTCAGGATGAGTTTGTCATTAAATTCTAGAATCGAAGCCTATGATTTACGGTCCATTAATTTTATTGGAAAAGGTATCGAGAGCTGTGGGGATTGGAGTTGCTGGTGTGTTTTCCTTTTCACAAAGTAAGGGAGGATATTGATGGCAAGGGATCAACTAAAAGTGTGCTACTCAAATCTTACGGGACGGTTAGCCATTAGGTTAGAAGAAATCCTACTTAAAATGAGTTTCACCTTAAAAATAGGTGTCGATGCCACTGGTCTGCACCAGTGAGCTCTTCCTCATCAGCTGCTGGATGCAGTTACGGCTCACATTGTAGCCCCCCCCCCCCCCCCTCCCCACCACTGCCTTCTTCTCCCCGCTGTTACTGACTCCTTGACTCTGGGGAGATGGAAGGGGAGTGGTGGAGCGGACAAAACAATGGGTGACAGGAAGAAGCAGCAGTTGATGAGAGGGGAGGGAGCCCCATGGTGAGCCTGTGCATCCTGACGAAAGCGCTGTCGGCCAACAACGTGAGTCGCAACAACAGCCATGGCAACCAGATGGTGCGGAAGCTGGTGATGCATGGTTCGCTGTTCCACCTTGTGGAAGATGCTGGTGACATGGCCAGGAGTTGCTCTCCACTGCCTCCCTCGATATCACTCACCTTCCCAGTGTCGCACCGAGCCAGCGTGAGGCTTTTATATCTAAGAGGCAGACGGGAAGCCTTGCCATCCTCCCTTTGTAATAGCACAGGTCATTCTGGAAACGGGACCACCTAATGTGAACTGTTAACAAGTTCACAAGTTATAGGAGTAGCATTAGGCCATTCGGCCCATTGCATCTACTCTGCCATTCAATCATGGCTGATCTCTGCCTCCTAATCCCATTTTCCTGCCTCCTCCCCATAACCCTTGACACCCATTCTAATCAAGAATTTGTACATCTCTACCTTAAAAATATCCACTGACCGACTGACCAATTGTTCATGTAAGTGCGACTTTGCATAATTCTCCTATTATGCAAGTCAGGGAGTGCTTGTATTTGTTTATTTTTAAGGTAGGTTTTCATTTTTGTTGATGTCTTCAAAACATACCCAGATGTATAATTCATTCAGAGCTTAAGAGGGGTGGCAACGGAAACATATCCAGATTTCAAGGAGCGGCCCAACGCACATAAAAGAGGCAACATGAACATTGTTGCTTCACTTGTTACGAACACTGTGTAAATGCGATAATATATTTAATATAAATGCAACAATATATTTACCCTTCAGTAAAAAGTTATGCAGATTCTATTTTAAAAAGTGCATACAGTAGTTTTAAGAAAACCCTGCTGTTGAGTGATATCACTGCAGTATTTCCAATGTGTTCTGGATTCGTTGGGCTCATGATTTGTGATGTATTATTCGTAACAGTGAGACAATTGCCTTGTCAAAGAGGTTGGAAAGATGCAGAATGATTACGTTTTCAACATTTTTTTCCCAAATGCAGTTAAATGTTGCTCAGACTCTTTAATTCTCCATGCAGAAGGAGAGAGTGGGAGCTATACGACGACCAAGCTCTCTAAACGACCTGGACCAGAATCACGAAGAGAAAGAAATTGAGTTTCTTCGGATGCAAGTTATGGAACAACAAAACGTCATTGATGACCTTAGCAAGGTGGCATTTTAACTATTTTAAACGTAACCCTGATTTTTTTTTTTTTTTTTCAAAATTTGTTTTCCCTTGGCAAGTTTTAAATTTCAAGTTAGCAGCTACTTGCTGTCTGTGCAGTACCCGTAAACTGACATGCACCCCCTATTATTCTTCTACTGGGAAAGCTGTTGATTTAAGCTTTCCTAAGCAACTACATTGGTTTTGATAAGAATTTTATTTTGAGCATAGAGCAATTACCCAGAATTAAACGTTTCTGGTTAAATAAAATGATCATTCTCATTCAGACCAGGAGCTCACAGATTCAGAATCCAGTCTATGCAGAGTTTTCAAATCCCAGCATTGACTAAACTGTAATGTTCTCCATCTGAAAGCAAAATACAGTGACTGATGGAAATGCCATTGACCATATCTCCAAGTTAGAGGGAGGAAAAAAAGCAATTACTGTGCAGTAACTTTCAATGGAAGTTGTGCAAGCTAGGTTGTTGGAAAGGAATGGAACCTTAGAAGATCTGTTAGACGTTTATAAAATTATGAGAGGCACAGATAGAATAGGCAGTCAGATGGGACAGATTTTGTTAGGTGAATCCAAGATAGGTTCCCTGAAACAGTATGTGAACATTCTGACTCGAGGAGGGATCATTTTGGACACTTATGTTAGAAAACGAGCTTGACCAGGTGATTAGTGTTCTCCCATATAATCAGTGAACAAGCTCTTGACTAGAGGTGACAAAAGCCATGAGGTCAGAAGTGGTAGGAGCAGAATTAGGCAATTTGGCCCATCAAATCTGCTCCGCCATTCAATCATGGTGGATCTATCTCTCCGTCTCCATCCCCATTCTCCTGCTATCTCCCCATAACACCTGACACCCGTACTAATCGAGAATCTACCTATCTCTGCCTTAAAAATATCCATTATTTATCCTCCACAGCCTTCTGTGACAAACGATTCCACAGATTCACCACCCTCTGACTAAACAAATTCTTCCTCATCTCCTTTCTAAAGGAACGTTCGTCCTAGACTCTCCCACGAGTGGAAACATCCTCTCCACATCCACTCTATCCAAGCCTTTCACTATTTCACTGAAAGTGGACCAGTCTCCCATTCATCTTGTAGATTAGGTCCAGTGGGGAGATTCTTGGAAGTGAAGTGCAAAAATGTGGTGAGGAAGAATGAGAAGAGAGTAAAATTGATAAGACAGCCATCTCTTCAGTCTAGGCTGCATTGTGTTTGGATCCATGATGACTTGTTCATTAGAATCATGGCTTGTCAGCAATGTTGAGTAGGCTGTTCCACAAGTTGAAAGGGTTGAATGCTTTTGCGAAGTCACAAATGAACATGTACAGTTAGGATTGCCAACTTTCTCACTCCCAAATAAGGGACAAAAGGTCGAAATAAGGGACAAATTCCCGACGGCAATTCGTTGACCGACTCGGCTGTGGCTGGGTGAATGATGTTGGCCCAGGTGCTTGACTGCACACCAAGCCCAGCCGGCAGACCAGCTGAGGAGTGGGCGCAAAATCCGGCACCCCATCCAACTCATGAACCGATGATCAGCCTTGAAAACGAGGGGTGGTGGTGTGTCGGCGGTAAGCGAAGGTCCGAAGGTCAGACAGCTGGTCGGGCTACCGATCGATGGGGCCACGGGCGAGGCGCTGCTGCTGCATTCCATAGGCTGCACTATGTCAGGACGGGTGAGGCGGGGCCGGATGCAGCGCACCGACCCGACAGTCGCCTCGACCGGAGTAGTAGCAGTCAAATACGGGACAAGTGCGGTCCCGTATGGGTCAAACCAATTTAGCCCAATATATGGGACGCCCCGGCTAATACAGGACAGTTGGCAACCCTATGTACAATCCTCCCTACATTCTCCTATTTCTAAATTATCACTTGCTACTTAGCAACTCTTGTCAGAAATATACAATGTTTTATATATTGTCACTTGCTGAATGCATCCTTAATTGTACCAAAGGGAGACCAGTAAAACAGTAAGAAAGAACACTGTAAAAATATACCAATGTGCTAAATTTGCAACCCATTGCCTAACTTGCACTGCCATTATAAAAAATTCTTATCTGCAGTCTTTATTTTTATCAGGCTCTGGAGACAGCTGGCTATGTCAGGAGTGTCATAGTAAGTAGCACAATTCATATTGATGTACAGGGATGGGCAAAGTGTCACAGGCCTCCATTCCAATTATCTTCCTAAAAATAGTATGTATTCTGAGAGAGACACAAAATGCTGGAGTAACTCAGCAGGCAGGCAGCATCACTGGAGAGAAGGAATGGGTGAGGTTTCGGGTCTGAAGAAGGGTCTCGACCCGAAACTCCACCCATTCCTTCTTTCCAGAGGTGGTACTCCAGCATTTTGTGTCTATCTTCGATTTAAACCAGCGTCTGCTGTAATTTCCTACACCGTATTAAGTGTAATTTTTTCTATCCCAGTATGTATGAATTATTATTAACTAGGAGCGGGTGGTGCACAAGGTCCTGTTTATCTCTGGATATGCCCCTTCCAGCAGGACAAATGTAGCAAAACTGCAGTGAGTTTACTTGCAACAAGGAAAAATAATGGCCAAAGCAGAATTGTTTATTTCTGAATTTCTACAGATGAAAGATGCACCCCAGAGCTTTCAAAAAGACAGAGAGATTGGACAGGGAAATCACAATGTAGCCGACTTGTTCACCACATGATTAACACTGAGGTCAAACCCAAGATGCATGATCCATCAACAGTTTCCAAGGTTGGAGAAAGATAAGTCACGAATGTTCTCAATATGGCTCCCAAACCCATTTTATCTTACTTGTGTAGAGAATTATATGCTAAACATCAGTCCATGAGTTGTTCAGGATTGTAAAAGTTGACAATTCATTTGATATTCTTGGTCAGCTCACACAGTTTTATAAAATTACAGCAAAATGGACACTTACCAACTTCTACCGATGCGCTATAGAAAGCATTTTATCACGATGCATTACAGGTTGGTTTGGGAATAGCTCCAGCCATGACAACAAGAAATTGCAGAGAATTGTGTTCGCTGCCCAGACCAACCTCCCTTCCATTTACTCTATTTATACCTCACGCTGCCTCGGCAAGGCCAGCAGCATAATCAAAGACAAGTCGCACCCTGGCCACTCACTCTTCTCCCCTCTCCCATTGGGAAAAAGATATAGAAGTGTGAAAATGCACGCCTCCAGATTCAGAGACAGTTTTTTCCCAGCTGTTATCAGGCAACTGAACCATCCTCCCACAACCAGAGAGCAGTCCTGAACTAATAGCTACCTGATTGGTGACCGGCGGACTATCCTTGATCGGACTTTACTAGCTTTACCTTGGACGATACGTAATTCATGTTATTCCCTTCAACATGTATCAGTACACTGTGAGTGGCTAGATTGTAATCATGTATTGTCTTTCCGCTGACTGGTCAGCATGCAACAAAAGCCTTTCACTGTACGTTGGTACACATGACAATAAACTAAACTTAACTAAACTAAACTAAACTTGAATCACTAGCAGAGACCAAATAGTTTGATATAGACTCTTATGGTTTGGTCTCATGAAAAGAACTGGCTTGAAAACCTCACTTATAAACTATCTGCTTTATTTTCATTATTGTTTGGTGGCACATCTCTACTAAGACCATAGCTTTGCAGTGAGTGACACGATAATTCCTTCCGAATAACTTTCAAGTGACACAATAATTCTCAAATGTTCGGTTCAGTAATAATTTCCGATCTATAATTGATCTAGATTAACTGTGCACATTGAATGTTGAACATTAATTTTCTGGCAACTGATGGTCTGCCCACCCCTATAATCCGGACAATATATCGAGAGCTCAGTTGAAATTCCATGGGCGGCCACAGGCGGTGTTGCGAATGGCAAGTGCTCTTTCCGGTCGTGCCCCTCTGTCAAGAAAGAATCAACTGTGCGCTCAATCTTCCCTGCTAACTGTTTCGCAAAGGCAATACAGTAACCCCTCGTTTTACCAACCCCCTTACAACAGATGTCAGATTTAGCGGACTGACCTGCCGACCCATCCCGGGCTCCCGCCGTCTCCCCGGCCGTTTGTACCCCCGGCTTCCGACCCCACTCCCGACTCGCAAGTTGCACCAGCGAGCCCTTCTTCACCCACCGACAGGACACAAAGTGCTGGAGTAATTCAGCGGGTCAGGATCTCTGGAGAACACGGACAGATGACATCGGGACCCTTCCTCAGACTGATTTTGTTGGCTGGAGGGGACAGCAACTCCAGCACTTCATGTCTCAGTGTGCCCCCTCGGACACCGTGGGGCTCCCTTTCCACTCACCTGCTGTCGGTGTCAAGGTGCAGTATATTGGCAACTCTGGGGGAGAAGGAGGAGGTGACAGCGGCGGTGGTCGGGGAGGAGGCGAGGGGAGCTGGAGGGGACAGCCCTGGCTTCTGACCTACAGGTCACCGCATCCTCCACCCTCCTCACTCCTCCACAAGGGAAATCAGTGTTCAACCTGTATTAAATGTGTGTAAAAACTTGAATATTAAGAGAAGGCATCCATCAGCCCTACAAATCTATGCCATTCCTCTAAACAATCCCAGCAATCGCTCTCTCCCACTTATAACCCTGCATTCTCTTTAAATGCCCATTTACCCCATCTCGCTCCCCCTGCCATCCACTTACTCCAGGGGCAATTTACAGTCGCTAATTTACAGAGGCTAAACATGAAACATTTTGATGGGATGAGACAGTAACCTGAAGCACGTGGGGGAAGGTCACAGTGTGACGGTGAAAACATGCAAATCTTTTGCAGACTGCTCTGGAGGTCAGAATCAAAACCAGTTCGATGGAGCAAAGGGACAGATGTACTTGCTGCAGCGCAACTGTGCCACCAATTAGGAAATATCTCAAATTGTCTCAGGGTTTTAGAAAAGAAGAAACATGCTCAATTATGGAAATCACAAATACAGCCATTGCCCGGAGTACTCGGTGAACTCTTGACTGTTGCCACTTCCCCATCTATGTGCCGGAAAGTTAAGGATCTACTCAAGTTCACATCTTAGCGTGGAAGTCTTGAATTTATTGACATTTTGTAAGCTTATTCCGGCCATGAACGTAGTGCAAAGTTACAGCAATTTCTAGCTGTGGAATTTACAACGTCTACTGGATTAGAGCTGTCTCTGGAAGGACACGTTGATTCATTTCAATGGGGAGGTCAGCTCGTATAGTCCAGATTAAGTTAATTTTGTCACAAAGTCCTGGAGTAATTCAGCGGGTTAGGCAGCTGCCCCTCTGAGTTACTCCAGCAATTTGTGATTTTTGTTGTAAATTCCTTTTTTCTCTAAGTTAACTTTTTAAACATTTACATTTTTTTGTGTGTTTTCCTTTTCTTATTTTCTTTTACATTTTTATTATTTATTGTAATATGTTGATGAGTTTCTGATTGCTTTTAAATCTCCACTATTCAAACCTTTTGACAGGATGATGAACCATTCCTGTCAGATTGTTTCAGTTGTTTTGTGACTAGGTGTTGCTCCAGGTAACATGTGAAGTAACTGAAGGCCCTGTTGCTGTACAGCATCACACCAGTCTAATCAAATTGGGTTTATGTTGGTTGAATCATCCAAGATAAATGCAGAGTAAAGGGCCTGTCCCACTTTCCCGAGTTATTCATGAACTCTCCTGAGTTAATCACGAATTCTCCCGAGTTTTCAAACTTACAGAATGTTCGTAACGAGTCTGTAGGAGGCCGTAAAAGAGTCAGTGGATATATCGTAGCGGCTCGTTATGCCAGCCGTAGGTACTCGGGGCATCAGGTAAGTCGGGAGGTTTTTTCAGCGATGAAAAATGTCCACGAGTAACAAAATAATCCCGAGTACCTAAGGCTGGCATAATGAGCCGCTACAATATATCCACGGACTCCTACGGACTCGTTACGAATATTCTGCGAGTTTGAAAACTCGGGAGAATTCGTGAATAACTCAGGAAAGTGGGACAGGCTCTTTAGCATGGAGGTCCAAGACTGAACATTGATCATAAATTCTGCTTCAATGAGTCCCTACTGTGTTAAAGTGTCTCTGCAGCACAATGAGCTTGTCTGTCTGCTTTAAACCCATTCGAAGTATATATGACGAAATGTTTAAAAATAATAATTATTTAAAAGAAGATATATAAAAGATTCTTTGTACTTGGGTTCAGTCTCCAGGTTCCAGTCACAAATATAATGCAACTCAATAATTCACATCCATCCATGAAGTCCATACAGGGGAAATATCAATGAAATCTCATGCAATATTTCTCTCCTAAATCCAGTTAGATTTTTTAGTCTGTTCTCTGACTATAGAGATTATTTTCACTCGAAGAAGAAAGTTACAAAGCCAAGCATGCATTCATTTAGAAAAGTGTTTTTTTTTTTTAGCATTTCAGGTCCTTTGTACTCTTGGGTATTACTAGGTACAACCATGTCCATTTTTAAGAGATTGATGGAAAGCAATGTTAAATAAACCATGCCCTTACAATCTGAGTTTTAATATTCATACTCATGAAGAGTCCAAAAAAGATAACACCTGCAAGCAAAAAATGGCATGATTCTAGTTCATCCATAAATGATTTAATTAATATTATACCCTAGCTATCAGTTTTTTTATATCAATTTTCTCACAGTATCATCTTATTCATTGACCTCTGTCCAGACTCAGCATCATTTCCATATTCCCAATAATGCAAGCTTCCCTTCAAATTATATATATTTCACTCGGTGCATAAGTGATAGGAGCAGAATTAGGTCATTCGGCCCATCAAGTCTGCTCTGCCATTCACTCATGAATGATCTATCTCTCCCTCCTAACCCCATTCTCCTGCTATCTCCCCATAACACTTGACACCCGTACTAATCAAGAATCTATCTATCTGCCTTAAAAAATATCCACTGATATGGCCTCCACAGCCTTCTGTGGCAGTGAATTCCACAGATTCACCACCGTCTGACTAATTAAATTCCTCCTCATCCTCTTCCTAAAGGAACGTCCTTTAATTCTGAGGCTATGACCTCAGGTCCTGGACTCTCCCACTAGTGGAAACATCCTCTCCACATACACTCTCTGCAGACCTTTCACTATTTGGTAAGTTTCAATGAGGTCCCCGATCATTCTTTTAAATTCTAGCGAGTGGAGGCCCAGTACCATCAAAGGCTCATCATATGTTAACCCACTCATTCCTGGGATCATTCTCACAAACCTTCTCTGGACCCTCTCCAGCGCCAGCACATCCTTCCTCAGATATGGGGACCAAAATTGCTGACAATACTCCATATGCGGTCTGACCAGGTAGAGCCTCAGCATTACATCCCTGGTTTTGTATTCTAATGTTTTTTATTTATTTATTTATTAGTTATTTATTTTGGACAGAATAAAAGAATAAAAAGCAAATGTGAAACAGCATACAAAAAACAAAACACAAATATTTATAAAGTGTCATAAACAATATCTATAAATAAATGAAATCATATGTGTCCGAAAAGGAGCAGGAAGAAGCCAAAGCTTATTAATTCCCACCCCTTATTCAACTGCTTGTAATTATCTCATACAAATTTAGCAGCTATATGTACACCAGATGTACACAAGCCACTATATGTACACCAAATTATTTACATTTGAACACTAATCAAATATTTACAAAGCCATACAAAAAAGAAAAAAAGAAAAAGAAAAAGAAAAGAAAAACCCCGCAAATATTATACAGTATCTTAGTCATATATACAACCCATCACTCTATAATCACCCTTCCCAATACAATCAGTATAACAAATACAACAATCATCTATCCTCATCCCAATATCCTTTTAAACAAGTGTTTTTGTACATAAATGTACAACAAATGTTCTCAAAATAAATCTCAACATATGTGCATTTAATCTAAGCTCTGTATTTAAAGAGACTGAAACTAATGATTTTTCAGTATAAAATATATTTACTGCATTTATGAGCTTGGTGTCAACTGGATGGTCCCAATTAAATACATTTGAATTCAATATCACATTTGAAGCCTAGATGTAAATTTGAATGGGTCCAGTTATACAGGTTTTCCAGCTTCCAGTTTTCATTGTTTTGGACCATCAGGTAAAATAACCTGGACATGGATGTTGGTGAGCCCATGCCTGCTCCTGCTGTCCCAGCTGATACTTTCATTAGCAAGAATAAGCTTTAAAAAATGGGTTTTAAACAGAAGAAACATTACAAGAAAAATTAGATTGAATGAACAAGTTTCGGAGTTAAATAATGTTTAATGAGATATGATTTGTAACATCATAACTGAAAAATATCAAATTAAATTTTGCTGGCTTTTTAACATTTAAAATACAAATATTTTAAATCTCAATGAAAGTCAATGTACCTAAAAAAACTGCTTAGGATATTGTGATTTCAATAGTCCATTCATTAATGTGATTAAATACCAATTTACTTCACACTGTAGCATACATATTTCACCACTCTTTGTTAAGACACATCCTTTTTGTTTTGCTAACAGGATCGGGATAAGCTTCTGCATTACAGAAAACAAAAGAAGAAAGTTACAAAGGCAAGCAAGGTGACACCTAAAGTTCCATCGCTCATTCCAAATTGAGGAAGAGATCTATTCTGGTTTTCAGAAACAATAGAAACATAGAAAATAGGTGCAGGAGTAGGCCAGTCGGTCCTTCGAGCAGTTCATCGTGATCATGGATGATCATCCAAAATCAGTACCCGGTTCCTGCTTTTTCCTCATCTCCCTTGATTCCTTTAGCTCTAAGAGCTAAATCTAAAGGGCCTGTCCCACGACAAAACTGGAAGCGGGGGCGGTCCCACCAGCATGCGCCTGCATGCGGCGAGCACCACCAAACCAGAAGTGGGGGCCGCGCGGAGGCTGAGTGAGTGACGTGAAGTTTGAGCGAAGTCCGCGCATGACGTACGGCGTCAAGACGCTGCGTACGGCGTCAAGACGCTGCGTATGGTGTCGAGAAGCTGCGCACGTTTGTCGAGGCTTTGCGTACGGCGTCGAGGCGGCTGCGGGCCGGCAGGCCGTTGCCGCGCTGAATTCTTGAACACGGTCAGATTTTTGGAGCCGATGTCGGGACCAGCTTCGCACAACTCCATACGGCTCCGGCGATCGAAGTGGGACCGGCCCAGCGAAACCGTACGGCTCAAGCGACCACGTTGGGTAGCGCTTGCCGCATGGAGTCGCATGCTCGTGGGACAGGCCCTTAACTCTCTTGAAAACATCTAATGAATTGGCCTCCACTGCCTTCTGTGGCAGCGAATTCCACAGATTCACAACTCTCTGGGTGCAAAAGTTCTTCCTCATCTCGGTCCTAAATGGCCCACCCTTTATTCTTAACCTGTGACCCCTGGTCCTGGACTCCCCAAAATCGGGAACATTTTTCCTGCATCTAGCCTTTTATATGTTTCCATAAGATATCCTCTCATCCTTCTATATTCCAGTGAATACAAACCCAGTCGACCCATTTTTTCAACATATGTCAGTCCTGCCATCCCGCGAATCCTAATGGCAGACCTATCCAACCGGTTCAAATAAAATTAAGTGCTCACCTTTTATGGACAATTTAGGAGATACGTTTTTGTCTCTTCACAGAGTCTCTTGAAGATGTTACATTACATCAACTTCCCTTGATGGAAAAATATGCAGTTCTAGAAATCTGATACAAATGCAGAAATCGCAGGAAGTATTTAGCACAACAAGCAAAAAAAAGAACAGAGTCAATGTTTAAAGCCAATGACCTTGTGTGGAAGAATCATTGACCTGAAATGTTGACTCCATCTTTCTTTTCCCTGATTCAATTTTCCCGATGGCCTATCGACTGCGGGAATTGCCTGCCCATAATATATATATTGAAATAAACTCCTGCAGTGTGTGGCCGGGGACAGAGATAACTGAGGAAAAGGGTTGAGATAAAATGTTACAACGTTCACATGTCTTTCTTAAACCCAGAGCCAAAAAAATCATTCTCACATGGAATTAGTAAAATCTGTATCATTAAAGCAGATGAGACAGCAGCTATAATTTAAAAATCAGAAAGTAACCGTGTTGGTTTCCTTTCACAGAATAAATATACTTGAATATTTGTTTCCACCCCGTTCTTCCCTGGTGCCTGTGATTTGTCTGGTTTTGAATCATATGTATTTTTCATTCATGCTTGACCCTGTTACTCACTCATATGCAACAGAATCAGCGGAAACTAAAATGAAAAAATGTTAATGGGGAAATAGTTCAGTGACAAAAAGCCGAGGGAACCTCTAATGTTATTTTTATCTGCAATATATTTCTAATTTTTGCGTTCAAACAAAGGAAGATATTTAAGTGAAGGAAAGAACTGCAGATGCTTGTTTAAACCAAAGCTGGAGTAACTTAGACATCATCTCTGGAGAAAAGGAATAGATGACGTTTCGGGTCGAAACCCTCTTCAGACTGAGAGTCAGGAGAAAGAGAAACAAGAGATATAGACTGTAATGTGGAGATATTATAGTTCTAGTTCAAGTTCAAAGTTACATTTATTATCACATGCACCAATTGGTACAGTGAGATTTGAGTTACCATACAACCATACAAATAAAAAGATCACAATACACGATAGAGTTTAACATGAACATCCCCCACAGCGGAATCAACCTTCCCACTGTGAGGGAAGGCAATAAAGTTCAGTCATCTTCCTCTTTGTTCACCCGTGGTCGAAGCCTTTGAGCCCTCCGCAGTCGCCGCTACGGCGGCCCGATGTACCGGCCCTCTTGCCGGGATGATTGGAACTCCTGCGTCGGAACGGAGGAACACATTCGCGGTTTGGTGTTTCCGAATCGGCCGCTTCCTACTGGAGACCGCGGCTTCCGAAGTCCATAGGCTGAGCTGGGCGGAGCTCCAACACTGGTGACCCCCCAGCAAGGGATCCCAGACCTCCACGATGTTAAAGTCACCCCAGCCCGCAGCGAGAAGCTCCGCAAATCACAGCTCTATGGTGTTAAAGTCAGCAGGCCCAACACTCCGGAGCTCCAACATCGCTCCGCGATGATAATTCAGTGCTGCGCCGCCGCTGAAACTCTGGCTGGTCTCCGGTAGGGAAGGCCACGCCAATCCAGTTGTGAAAGGGTGAAAGGACTAACAGCTGCTGGCGAGGCTGCCACTACGATGGTGCCACCCGATGGACAATCAAACAAATGAATGAAAGATATGCAACAAAGATATAGAACAAATGAATGAAAGATATGTGAGAAAGTAATGATGATAAAGGAATCAGGCCATAGTCAGCTGTGTGCTAGGTGAAAACGAGTAGACAATGAGATTCAACAAGACGACTTTGAAGCTAGTCGACTTGGCTGGGGGAGAGATGTAGAGAGAGGGGAAGCAGGAGTTAATTGGTTAGAGAAATCATTCTCATGCCACTGGGCTGTAAGCTGCCCAAACGAAATATTAGATGCTGTTCCTCCAATTTGCATTTGGCCTCACTCTGACAATGGAGGAGACCTTAGACAGAAAGGTCAGTGTGGGAATGGGAAAGGGAATTACAGTGTTTGGCAACCGGCAGATCTATATGCAATGATCTTTTCATTGCAGCCAGCTTTGCCGCATAAATCCATATGAAATGTTTATAAAATCTTGCCAGCGTACAAAATTTATTGAATTACTTCCACCAGAAGATCTGATCTATATCTATCTAGTCTATCTCGTGAACTACCAAATCAACAACAAGCGACCAAGGAAATGGGCAGTTGCCATTGAAAATACAAGTCAAATGAACACACGCACAGGCGTCTTCGTTCTGTTTTGGAGTAATGTGCAATCGACATCGACAATTGGGAAACCAATGCCAAGGACAGGAACCATCTGGCGAACCATCATCCAAGAAGGAACAGCGACCTTCGAATCCAAGAGATGCGCAAAATTAGAAGAAAAGAGCAGAAAACGGAAAAAGAGGCAGCAACTATCAAAGCTCAATCTGCCATCTGGAATTGCCTGTCCTGAATGTCGAATAACTTTTAAAGCCAGGATTGGACTCATAAACCACCTGAGAGTCCATAAAAACAACAGAACGTAGACCATCATCCTCGTCTCGAGGGATTGCCATGACGACAAATCCTATGGTTAGAGATGTTAGGAATATTCAAAAGATAGACATAAAATGTTGGAATAACTCAATGGGACAAGCAGCATCTCTCTAGAGAAGAAATGTGTGACGTTTCAGGTTGAGAGCCTTCTTCAGACTGAGAGTCAGGGAAGAGGGAGTCAAGAAATATGGAAGGGTAAGGTTAAACAACAGATCAAAGCAGATGGTGATAAGAAAATGCAGAATGGTTCATTGTTAGCTGAGGGGAAGCTGACAACGAGGCGTACATTCAGCTATATTTACTCAGGGGGACAGAAGAACCATTTGTGGTACTAGGATGGGGGAAAGGACAGAGAGAGAAGGAGAGCAAGGGTTATTTGAAGTTAGAGAAATCAATATTGATGCCACGGGGTTGTAAGCTGCCCAAACGAAATTTGAAGTGCTGTTCCTCCAATTTGGATTGGGCCTCACTCTGACAGTGGAGGAGGCACAGGACCAAAAGGTCAGTATGAGAATGGGTGGGGGAATTAAAGTGCTTAGCTTTGGGAGATCACGTAGGCACAGGTGGACTAGGCGGAGGTGTTCAGCAAAACAATCGCCTAGCCTGCGCTTATGCTGACTCCCTTTGGAAATAAAAGTCATCATTTTGAAGTTGTTACAGTCTTAATGTTTCTAAAGGAGGATCATGAGAATCACCACTAATATATCCTTACCCCAAACAAAGATAGTTATTTAAGTGTTTAACATAGATGTGTTCATAGTTTGCTTTCCCATATAAGTCAACATGAACTAATATAATAATGTTGGCACCAAAGCACCAGCATCCAAATTTCACTGGATTGCTTCCACCAGAAGATTGATATAGACTTATCCAGTCCATATCCTGAAACATGAAATCAAACAGTAAATAGTAATAAAGATGTCATCCAAGATTACTACTTAAAGCAGGAATCTTGAGAGTCACGAGGAGTTTAACACTTGTTGAAGTAAAGGCCCTGTCCCACGATGTGAAATTTACCCAAGGCTCTCCCAAGTTTTAAAAAAAATCAAACTCATGGTAAGTACGTAGAATGTACGTAGCGGGTACGTCGGAGCTCGTGGATGTCTCGTAGCGGCTCGTAATGCTAACGGCAGGTACTCGGGAAACGCGGAAACTTGTGAAGATTTTTCAACAGTGTGAAAAATTTCCAATAGTAAAAATACCACGCGTTTGATTTTTTTTAAACTCGGGAGAGCTCTTGGGTAAATTCGCATCGTAGGACAGGGGCTTTAGATGCTGATTAAAGATTATTGAAATACCATTACACATGCTGAACGTTTTAATTTTTTTTTTTTTTAATTTACAGAAGCCTGTTGTGGAAACATTTTTCGGGTATGATGAAGAAGCTTCACTTGATTCAGATGGTTCATCTATTTCATACCAGACAGACAAGACAGATCAAACTCCTTGTACACCTGAAGATGATCTTGATGAGGTAACAAAAATTAGATTCTTATTTTTTTGTCGTCATTGAAAACAACTTTTAATTGTTTGCAACTGGCACTTATCAAGTACTTATTTTCACCTACATTATTTTATACATTTTTAACATGTTTGAAAAATTGCTTATTCAGTTGAATGGTTTGAAATGCAACCATTATTTTGATCAATATATCTATTGTTTTATATCATTATTATCATACTTTTGAAATGTTTTGAGGGAATGCGAAATTCCAGTACATCCTGAATAATGTATTACTAAATATAAACTAATAAACTTTGTGGGTGTACTAGTCCTGGGCATTTGAACCAGTTTGTCTCAATCTTGTTCTACCCTTCTAGTTACTCAAACCTCCATCCTCCACACGCCCATCTTTAGTTCCTATCACTTCCCACTCACCATTTCCTCTTCCAACCACACAATCCTATGTCCCAAGGACCTATATGATGCCAACTAAAATTGCACAGTGGGCATTTAATATTCATTGAAAATGGGCAAAGAAGCCAAAAATCCCAACGAGTGTGGTCAGGGTTTACATATTTCAGTACAGGGTTCATTTGCAGTTTATAATAACAGGTCAGTGCGAGGTTGTAGCCAGGTTTTGCCATGGATTCTAATTGCAGTAGTTCTAATTCTGTACAGTGTGTCTCTGTGGGAGTGCAGTTCCTGGAGAGTGGTCAGTATGTTGGTACAAGCAGATTGTATTCAACTGGGTCTCAAAGAAACCAATGTTTTTTTTGGCTTCAGCCCTCACTCCCATGCCATTCTTTTTATCGTTACCTGCCCTCCCCTTTGCTAGGGTGCGGGATTATTGCTGATGTGTGGCTCCCATTCAGCTGCCCCGACTGCTGACTTTCATACATTCACTAATTCACTGTTCATCTGCCTGTTCTCTTTGACTCCCTTGGTTCTCATCACTGCATTTTAGCTTACAATGCCCACAAACAACGTGCTTGCTTTATCCAATTCGTGCTGTATCAATTAATACATTTGTATAATAAAAATCTTTAAATGTACATAAAGACCTTAAGGTGTATCTTGATTCTATATGATGGTATAAAATGTTTAGTTTAGTTTAGTTTATTGTCACGTGTACCGAGGTTCAAATGTAAAGTTGCAGTGTTGTGATTACTTATTACCACACATTTTACATTATCACAAGGTCAAGATTTACTGCCGATCATGCCACTGATATATGATGTAAACAGTTGCACATATTTAAGATGTTCTTTAATCTAAATGCTAATGTGGAGTCAAAAACTCTAAAATAGATATTTCACAATCCTTGATTTGATTTGCTTGTGTTCACCTTCCATTTTGTCAGGAAAGAATTTGACCATATATGTATGGTGAGACCTTTGACAATGCCTTATGGAAACTAGTGCCTTTAAACTACATGGTTGTACTGCAGGATGGCACATCATTTCCAATGTAGAAACATTTCAACACAGCTAATGCCATCATTAAAATGGTTGATGTGTAGGTTTGTTTCCTGTTCTTTTGAAAAGACCTTACCAGCTGCTGGTGAATTGTATTCTGCATGAAACATAAAACTTCCACCGGAAAATAATTAAATTAACATGGTCAGTTTTATAGCAGTTTAAAAATTTTGTAGTGGCTGATAATTGAAGACATTCCTGTTTACGATCTGGTCTGTTTTACTTAAACTACAATATAACATATATTATCTAAACAGTATAAGCATGTGAGATGATTGAGATGACAGATTACTCAAACTGTAGAATGTGTTCCTCACGTGTTGTGTTTAGGGAATGGCAAAAGAAGAGACAGAACTTCGCTTTCGACAGCTGACCATGGAGTATCAGGCTTTACAGAGGGCCTATGCTTTGCTACAGGAACAAGTCGGTGGAACTTTAGATGCTGAAAGAGAAGTGAAGGTACTGCTAGAAATTATGAAAAGACAGAATGCTGGAAATACTGTAAATATGACATAAATAGAGAAATTACTGGGAAACCCCCTCCCATCGATGAAAACAAATCGTAGAAGGTCTTATCTCCATCATGAGACTCATCTGGTCTATTGGAGACAATTCCATATCACTTTCTTTTAAATATTTCTCTTTAACTGGTTTAGTTCTGTGGTGCTCCATAATAGATGAATAAAATAGTAGTGTTGGTGGTGAGAGTCAGGTACGGTAGTGGCATTAATGAGGTTTTTGGATAGACACACATGGATATACGGGAGAATGGAGGGATATGGATTACGTGCTGGCAGATAAGAGTTGGCCATGACATTATGTTCAGCATGACATTGGAGGCTGAAGGGCCTGTTCCTGTGCTATGCTGTTCTATGTTCTAAAAGACAACATGATATTAAGTGCCTTTAAAGTTGGTTCTTATCTGACTGTATAATTAAACTTAGTTTAGTTTAGTTTTAGTTTTAGTTCAGAGAGTTTAGTTTTGCCCACCGCATCCGTGCTGACCAGCGATCCCCGCACATTAACATTCCCCTACACACACTAGGGACAATTTACAATTATACTGAAGCCAATTAACCTACAAACCTGTACGTCTTTGGAGTGCGGGAGGAAACTAAAGAAAGCCCACGCAGGTCACAGGAAGCACGTAGAAACTCCGTACAGACAACAACCTTAGTCAGGATCGAACTCGGGTCTCTGGCCAGTAAGGCAGCAACTCTATAGCTGAACCACTGTGTCAACCTTTTAAGTTTTGGTCACATGGTGGAGATGTTCACCTCTAATTTTTTTAAATGATATTTATATACAGATTAATCCATTATCATAAGCACCGAGGTGCAATGAAATTTCTTGTTTGCATGCCGTTCATATTCAAGGGTGCTATATTCATGTGAATGAATTGAAAGGTGTAGCTTTTGTGGGGAATGTGTCAGGCAGGAATTGTCTGATTTATGTGGTAGAGGAGTTCTACATGCTGAATGAGGAATTGGAAGCTGATATGGAGAATGCCTGTAATGTGGTTACATTGATGACAAAGGGAGGGGCACAGAATATGGATGGAGCAAGAATCTGGAATTGTAGCTTTGATTGGGAATGTGTTCGAGAACGAGCTCAATGTTTTAAATCAGCAAAGGCAAGAAACAATGACTGGTGTGGAGAGTGAGGGAAAATGATTGACCATGGATATTGACACTGGGATAAAAATAAAATGGGTGGGAGAATTAATCACCCTTTCCAGCTGAAGCCAGAAGAGTTTATGGCCATTCTATTAATGATGATTGCAATGAACAATTTTTCACCTTTTTTCACTTTCATTTTCTTCCTTTTAGACTCGTGAGCAACTTCAGGCAGAAAACCAACGATATCAGACTAAAATTGAAGACTTGGAGAAGGCTCTGGCACAACAGGGGCAGGTAAGCATTAGATGCCTGATGTATAACATCCTGGACAAGGAAGAAGCCTAACATGAGTTATGTACTTTAAGATACAGGAGCATCACAGGCTTCCTAAAACCAATTTATGAAACCACAATGAGATTATAGCAAATTAGATTGAGAAAAGTTTAAGAGGCAAACATGTCAGTGCACATTTGATCCTGGCAGATGGTTTCATGGAGAACTTTAAAAATCTGTAGCCAGAAGAAGGCATTCCTGCAATGCTACACAAGATGAGGGTGGCACGGTGGCGCAGTAGTAGAGTTCCTGCCATACAGTGCCAGAGACCCAGGTTCGATCCTGACTACGAGTGCTGTCTGTACAGAGTTATTGTGTGGGTTTCCCCTGGGCGCTCCAGTTTCCTCCCACACTCCAAAAACATACAGGTTTGTAGGTTAATTGGCGTCAGTAAAAATTGTAAATTGTCCCTAGTGTGTAGAACAGTGCTAGTCGGTGCGGACTCGGTGGGCCGAAGGGCCTGTTTCCGCACTGTATCTCTAAAAACTAAGGCTAAATTCCAAAACAAGTTGTCTTGGGCTTTTGGCTTGGTTCATTTTCACACTTCAAAGTGGGATTAATAGCTGGTTGCATGTAGTCAAATGATGCTCTTTTAAAACATGGCTGATGGCACCCATGTGGAACACAATCAATGAAGTTGGACACCATGTGACCAACGCCATCTGACAACCAGAAGTCCCACTGAACAAGACAATGAACAGACCTGGAGTAGTCCTACAATGAGCATCTTGCAGAGTGTCCACAATGATGATGGTGAGTTGTGCTTTACATACATTGTGGAGCAGTGAAGATTGGATTACATAAAATACAAAGAAAAAAGCAGAGACGTTAAAGGAGGGAAAAGATGATGCAGACAATGCAAGAGAAATGATGCACATTGCTGACCAGGATCCCCCATTTGGTGCTGTCAGCCCACCCAACTAAATGCTGGATGCCAAACCTCTCTTCCTTCCTCACTTCCACCAACACAAACCGGTCCTGAAAACAACCTTGCCAGCCTTACCAGCATCCAATGTTCAACATCAACCCATGACTCTTGTTCCAGACAAGTTTAAAAAAAAGCCACTTGTCTATCACCAATCACAAGTTCCCAGAAACTGATATTAGGAAATGTATATTTTTTGTGAATGCAAATAATGGAAAATTCAAACATATGTAAATTTGCTAAGTCCATGATCTTACACTCTTACAAACCTGTACTGCTCCTTCTCTGGTGATCCTATGTGATGGCCCTGCTGAGGTTTAGCAGAGGTGGAGGCACATTGAGACAGCAGTGACAGCTGCTATATAGTTAAATACAAGATAGACATAAAAAGCTGGAGTCCGATGAAGTGTCTTGACCCGAAATGTCACCTATTGCTTTTCTCCAGAGATGCTGAGTTACTCCAGCTTTTTGTGTCTATCTTCAGTTTAAACCAGCATCTGCAGTTCTTTTCTCTACAGTTAAATGTGTTGTATTGATAGAACCCTGGCCTTGCTATGGTACAAGTGCAGGTTCTAATACAAAAGGCCACTCTTCAGTTTAAAGTACGTCTTGGGCTTCTGCAAATATGATGTGTAGTCTGGAACTCACTGACAGATATGCAAACCCAGTTTTATAGAGTTAATCTGCATAATCTGATAGTTTGAATTTTAATGGGGATTGTAGAACACCCATTAAGGAAGCAATGTTACAACTGCAAAACATTATTTTGATTTAGTTTAATGTTTTATTTATTTACGTGTTTATTTTTCAAAAATTGCCTTTTCAAGTTCACTTCTATTTAATAGTTTTTTCAATATCTCTCAATGACCCATTTATAGGTTATTAACATCAATGGCAATTTTCAGTGGGAAAAGCTCACATCGACTTTGCAGCTTTCAAAGATTGTTGAGATTGGTTCAGGACCAGGTTGTCTTGTAGTATCATCTGAGGCCCTGTTGCCATCCAGGCTCTAGGGTTTGAAGGGCCAGTAGGATAGGCTCTTAATTTTATTGAAACATATTAAATTCTTAAGGCTAGATGCAGGAAAAATGTTCCCGATGTTGGGGGAATCCAAAACCAGGGGTCACAATTTAAGAATAATGGGTAGGCCATTTATGACTGAGATGAGGAAAATCTTTTTCACCCAGAGAGTTGTGAATCTGTGGAATTCTCTGCCACAGAAGGCAGTGGAGGCCAATTCACTGGATGCATTCAAGAGAGAGTTAGATACAGCTCTTAGGGCTAACAGAATCAAGGGAGAAAGCAGGAACGGGGTACTGATTTTGGATGATCAGCCATGATCATAATGAATGGCTGGCTCAAAGGGTTGAATGGCCTACTCCTGCACCTAGTTTGTATCTTTCTATGTTTCTCTGCTTCAGACCCAGGTAAGTATGAGACCCATGTGACAGTTCCAAGTAAGGGACAAAGGTAGCAGGTCTTGCTGTCAGACTGAACAATAAGAATTGCCCTACATATAGTCCAAGTTTCCCTGGCACAAAATAATTGATTCTATGTTAGCCCTTAAATAGCAATGTACAAAATTCTAACAAATCTCTCCAAAGTTGAAGGAATGCAGTCCATTAGGGTATGAAGATAAATCTGAGGATGATTAGCATATGTATCCCATTGCAGGTGAAGAGGAAGCCTCAAGGGTGGAAACACATTAGGGCAGCACAGTGATAGAGTACCTGCCTTATAGCACCAGAGACTCGGGTTCAATCCTGGCTGGGTCTGCCTGTACGGAGTTTGTACGTTCTTCCCGTGACCGCGTGGGTCCAGTTACTTCCCACACTTCAAAGACACACAGGTTTGTAGGTTAATTTGGCCTTGCTAAAAATTGTAAATTGTGCCTAGTAGGTAGGATAGTGCTGGTGTACGGGGTGAACGATAGTCGGCTCAGACTGGGTGGGCCAAAGGGCCTGTTTTCGCGCCGTATATCCAAATTAAATTAAACTAAACATTAGAAAATCCAATCTGAAAATGGGATGGAAAGTAACTTAGTTTTGAATATTGAGATTAACAAAATGCATGAAACCACATTTATCATGGATGATTAACAGATGTTGTATGTATTCTGAAGAAGTCTGAAGAAGAGTCTCGACCCGAAATGTCACCCAATCCTTCTCTCCAGAGATGCTGTTACTCAAGCTTTTTGTGTCTATCTTTTGTATGTATTAAATACTATTCACCTGTAATTAGAATAAGTATTGTCTTTGTATTACTAAGGATATGAAATGGATTGAGGAGAAACAAGCACTTTATCGTTGGAACCAAGAACTCCTGGAAAAGGTATCTTCTTTACTCATAATACAGATAGAACTACAATATGTTGTGCCGTAACTAGTTTTTCTATGTATATTGCAGCCTGATTTAAGGTCCAAGGTACCTTCATTGCAGTATTTAGAAACAAGGTTTAAATGAATCTTGTGTCTCCATGTTAATAGATTCGGCAAATGGAGGCTGAAGAAAATCGCCTGAAGCATGAGGTGCAGGATGCAAAAGACCAAAATGAGCTTTTAGAGTTTCGCATTCTGGAACTTGAAGTAAGGAAGACTTAAGTTTCTTTTACCCATTTCCTTTCTCTTTGGTCACAATGAATCGCCTGATGTTGAGCATCAGAGTTGAAAAGCTCTGGTTATTAAGCAGTCCAATGGCATTGGACTGTGAGGATTTATTCTGCTTATGTATTCCTTTAAAGCATCATTACAAGTAAAGCATGAATAACAAATGGAGACAATCTTCGCAAACTCTTTCAGGTCACCATAGATGCACAAGAACACTCTCCTGTTCCCAAACTTGCATATTGCGTTACAGCTGTGCATCATGGTTGCCGGATAACGTTATGTTAGAGTTCTTATCACTTGCTTGCAATAAAACCTTTGAACTCTCACATTTTCTTAACTCAGGTGTTCATATTGATGATTCTGGAATTTGCCTCAAATCAAACTCATTGATTAGTTAATCTGGTTAAAATGTAATTTTTTTGCTTCTTAAATACAGGCGAGTTTTCTTTAACTAATTAAATTTTTTAAGCATTGAATGAAAGAAATCAATTGTGCCTCAAAAGTAAATTCATCTTTCAGGAACGAGAGCGGCGCTCACCTGCCATCAACTTCCATCATATTCCATTCCCGGAGGAGACTAGTCCTCTTCAGGTCTACTGTGAGGCAGAAGGAGTAACAGTAGGTGAACTCCATTGTGGAGCTTCTCTGATAGACATGGTTTAAATTCACTTTAATTGTCACAGATGACTGTGTGAATGCAATTTGTTAAACATTTCTTATGAAACTTTTCTCCTATTTTGTCAGGACATAACAATAACTGATCTTATGAAAAAGTTGGATATTTTAGGAGATAACGCCGTAAGTGTATGTTGTTTTTCTGATCATGGATATTTTCCTTTATATCATGTAAGTCTGTAAGTGAGAATAACTATGGTAGATCTTAGAACCGTGTTAGCCATTTTATATATTCGAAAACTATATAGTCCATTTACATAAAAATCTTCCATCAAGTAAAATATCCATCACAATTTGAACCTCACACTACATCACCTCACCAAACATTTAGCCAAGCTTGTTCTTCAAGGTTAGGGTCTTAGCATACTTAAGGATGTCCAAAACCAAACAGTAATCATCTTTAATTTTACTACGGCATTAATATTTAAAGCATTTCTCCATCATTGGGATATCTAACTATTGGCATAGAAGAAACAGGCCATTTTAAAGGTTCAGACTGAAGAAGGGTCTCAACCAGAAACATCATTCATTCCTTCTCTCCAGAGATGCTGCCTGTCCCGCTGACTTACTCCAGTATTTGTAATCTATCTTCATTTTTTAAAATAGCTCAATTTTAAACATCACACTCAATTTGCATTAGTATTTATATGTAACAAGCTGTTTAAATTGCCACTAGGTGTGTATTTTATGAATGCTTCAATGTCCTTCAATCTTTTAAGAGAAGGAAAATCAATTTGGCAATTTGTAGAAACCAATTTTCACATCCCTAAAGTGACATTGCCCAATTGAACATGCGGAAATTGGTTAGGAATGTCAAAATTGATTCTTTCAAGGGGCTCAATTCTATAATAGGAAAATTAGGGTGCTATCTTGCAGACGGAAGCAAGATATGTATGCAATTCGTGGAGTTTCATCTGATCAACATTGTCCTGTCTTCTGTCAATAGATAGCTGAAGAACTGGTAAAGTTATCCAAGCTCATAAACTGTTGAGCCCATTTGATTTCAATCACATACAGACTTTCAAAACAAATGAAGTGTCTTCTGACTCAAAGCTAACAATCTTCAACATCAGATGATTAAGGATCAAGATACTAGGGGCAATTAATCATAGAGATAGAGATAGAAGCTCATATTAAAGACATTATAACTGACAATACATTTATCATAACATAGACACAAAAAGCTGGAGAAGTCTTCCAGTCTGAAGAAGGGTTTTTCTCCAGAGATGCTGTCTGACCTGCTGAGTTACTCCAGCTTTTTGTGTCTATCTTTAGTTTAACCCAGCATCTGCAGTTCCTTCTTACACAATGCATTTGTCATACTTGCATTGATTGAAACTAGACCTTCTGCACATAGTTGGGGTCCACCTCACTCATTTTCACCATGGTTCTCACATTTTCCACTTTAATTTCAATGGATGCAGGAATGCAACTATTAAATCTCAGGTTGGCATACATGTCTTTGTCCCAAATCCTATTGGAATGCATGACTCGGTGCTTTAGAAGACAGACAAAGGGAGCATGGCATGGAATAAGGAAAGAAGCATGCATTATATTAGAAAATACTAAAATGTTTCATTTTTAATTTGCTATTTATTTATTTACTTACTAATTAGAATTTGACCAATGACGAACAAGTGGTTGTGATTCAGGCCCGGACAGTTTTGACATTGGCAGAAAAGGTAACATTTATATTTCTTTATTGTCCTGGTTAATATAAAACAAACTAGTAAAAATCCTCCTAAGGGGTATTCATTAATAATTTGAATGCACAGTACATTTTGATTATGTGCTAAGGAAATTAAAGAGCATAGTGTAACATCTTCTTCTTATCGAGTCCACACACAAGATTAGAAGTTGTTCTGCCAGAGCTGAACACACTTCTCGGCATCTGAACAAAATGGTGTCTGTCTTGTCACTTCTTGTGTGTGGTGGTGGAAAGATTGGTGAAAACAGAGCTGCAACGTGAATGCTCTTTCCTTGACCCCAATGTAACATATACAACTAAGCTTGAATTTCAAATCGCTGCTTGTACTAAGTAGCAGGAGGGTCATGTTGAGTTAGAAATGAGAAATGACTCTCACTTGTTAAATTCTCTTTGTGAGATCGATTATGTTAATTCAACTTTCAGTGGCTGCAACAAATTGAGGTGACAGAATCTGCTCTCCAGCAAAAGATGAACGATATTGAAAATGAAAAGGTATGCAGTGAGTACACGTGATACCAATGATGTTAAAGACTTTATGATGGAGACTTTAAAGTTCCTGAATTAGTTATTTGTTAACAGGAGCTTTTCAGTAAACAGAAGGGTTACTTGGATGAAGAACTGGACTATAGAAAACAGGCCATGGACCAGGCTCATAAGGTACGGTAGTTGTTTTCTATAGAACTTCTGTAGAACTGTAGTAAGTGAAATGTAGCCATAGTAAGTGAAAATAACACAATACAGACATAAAATACAATTTAACATAAACATCCAACACAGTGGAATCAACATTCCTCACTGTGATAAAAGGCAATACAGTTCAGTCATAGAAACAAAGAAACATAGAAAATAGGTGCAGGAGTAGGCCATTCGGCCCTTCGAGCCTGCACTGCCATTCAATATGATCATGGCTGATCATCCAACTCAGTATCCCGCACCTGCCTTCTCTCCATACCCCCTGATCCCTTTAGCCACAAGGGCCACATCTAACTCCCTCTTAAATATAGCCGATGAACTGGCCTCCAACTACCTTCTGTGGCAGAGAATTCCAGAGATTCACCACTCTCTGTGTGAAAAATGTTTTTCTCATCTCGGTCCTAAAAGACTTCCCCCTTATCCGTAAACTGTGACCCCTTGTTTTGTTTGGTCACCGCGATCGGAGCCTTGAACCCTCCGCAGATCGCCGCTGCCGACTGTCCGATGTCCAGGCTCTAGTCGGGATGAAGGTTAGGTAGCGCGTTATCAACTGGCACAGTCAAGACGAGCCAAGAACACACCAACCCTTTCTGTTTCTATGATTTCTATGAGTGGCATTACGGTCAGCCCTCATCATAGCAGACCTTAGGAGGGGGACTGGTGTCCGCAATTGCTGATAACTATAACTGCGTAAGGTATTATCATTGTATGTAGTTGCCACAAAGAAACGCAGATGATGGTTAATACACAAAAGGACACAAAGTCCTGGAGTAACTCAGCGGGCCGGGCAGCATCTCTGGAGAACATGGATAGGTGACGTTGGGACTCGTCAGCCTGTTGGGTTACTCCAGCACTTTGTGTTGTTTCACGTTACAGACTAGGTGTCGATGCTGCTGGTCTGCACCAGCAAGCTTCTCCCCATCTGCTGCCCTACCGTCCAGCCAACGCAGTCCACCCCGCAACCCCCAGCTGCCAGCTCCCCCCTCAGTCCACCGCCAATGACCAGATGCACCTGACCACTGGGAGCCCCCCCTCTGCTAGCTGCTACCCTTCAACCCACCCACTCTCCAGTCTGCCCAATGCCCCTCCCTCTCGCCCCCTCCAAGATGGAGTATGTCGGCGATTCTGAAGGATAGGAAAAGGAGAAGGAGAAGGGGGGGCAGGAGGTGGCGGTGGACGGGATAAGGAGAGGCCGAATGAACAGTGTGTAGGAAGGAACTGCAGGTGCTGGTTTAAACCGAAGAAAAACACAAAATGCTGGAGTAACTCAGCGGGACAGGCAGCATCTTTGGAGAGAAATAATTTTAGATGAACTAATATTTACTGCAGCAATTGCATTTCTTTGCATTGAATAGGAAGGTTGGCCCTGTGCCCGAGTCTAACCTTGCACTTTTTGAAGCAATTCCCCGATGTAATTGTGGGATTATTTCAATGATTTTGCACTCCTTCGCTGCAGTCCTTGACAAATTCAACATTGAAACACAGCCAGGAAACCACAGCCAAGACCACCAACATCATTGCAGAAATTTAGGGGTTTTTTTAGTTTAGGAATGGGAATGGGAATACTTTATTGTCACATGTGAGTAGGTACGGTGAAATTGTTTGCTTGCAAACCCAATGTATACAAATAGTGGCCACCTATGGCACTGACAGTTACAAAGCACACCAGCTCCTCCTTTTGTCTCCTGCTAATTCCCTCACGCTGGGACCCCATTGTCCCGTGTGTGTCCCCCCCCATTGTTCATTGTTCTCCCCATCTTCCCTCACGGCAGTTCCCCCTGCACCGGGTCCTCCATTGTTCTTTCCCCCACCGCCCCCGACGGTGGTTCTCCACGCTCTCATCGCACGTCGACTGCGGGTCGGCCCGCGAGGCATCGCCGCAGCCTCGAGGCATCACCACAGCCGAGGCCTCATCACCGTGAGGCTCTCCGCTTCACCACTGCCAAAGCCTCACCACTGTCGACGCCCCGCTTCATGCCTCCGTGGTGCCGCCCCGGAACTCCGTCGGTCGCTCTGTCGACCCAGACTCTGACCCGCGAGGCCACAGTCGGGCCCCGACCCAGGCTTATACGCGGCAATCCGGGAGGCATCGAGACCGCGGCAACTTCGATAAAGGCCTCTGGTCACGTTCCCAGAATTTAGATTTAGAGATACAGCACGGAAACAGCGATCCCTGCACACCAACGCTTTCCTACACACTCTTTAGTTTAGTTTGGAGATACAGTGCAGAAACAGTCCCCTTCAGCCCACCGAGTCCGCACGGACAAGTGATCAACGCACATTAACACCATCCTACACACACTAGAGACAATTTATACTTATTTCAAGCCAATTAACCTGCAACCCTAGACATCTTTGGAGTGTGGGAGGAAACCGAAGATCTCGGGGCAAACACACGCAGTCACGGGAGAACCTACAAACTCCATACAGACAGCACCCGTAGTCAGGGTCGGACCCAGGTCTCGGGTACTGTAAGGCAGCAACTTTACCACTGTGCCACCGTGCCGCCCTAAGACAACCTGAGAGACAATTTTTATGTTCCTACAAAGCCAATTAACCTACAAACCTGTACATCTTTGGAGTGTGGGAGGAAACTCAAGATCTCGGAGAAAACCCATGCAAATCAATGTATAATACCTTAACTCGTAGGCAGTTATTTGGGGAAATGTCAGCAATAGGTGTTGGAAATGCTGATATACCCACATGAGGTCAAGGGCATTTGGGGAAATGCAAGATACCACAACATTGACTATAAGCAGCAGTTTGATAACTAGTGCTCTGACCTTGTGAGTAATACTCATGTTTGCTTTACAACAGCGGATTCTGGAGCTGGAGGCCATGTTGTATGATGCCTTGCAGCAAGAAGCAGGGGCAAAGATGTGTGAGCTGTTGTCAGAAGATGAACAGGAGAAGCTGAAAGGAGCGGTGGAACAATGGAAACGTCAGGTCATGAGTGAGCTCCGAGAGCGTGATGCACAGATACTGAGAGAGAGGATGGAACTCGTCCACCATGCCCAACTGGTGAGAAAGTAGTTAACTGTCTGTTCCCCACCCCCAACAATGGCTCATTTAGAAAACGCTGAGAAAATGATTGTTTCTCAGTATTTCTACATGATTGGATTTACAGGCACATAGAAACATAGAAATTAGGTGCAGGAGTAGGCCATTCGGCCCTTCGAGCCTGCACCGTCATTCAATATGATCATGGCTGATCATCCAACTCAATATCCCGTACCTGCCTTCTCTCCATACCCTCTGATCCCCTTAGCCACAAGGGCCACATCTAACTCCCTCTTAAATATAGCCAATGAACTGGCCTCGACCACCCTCTGTGGCAGAGAGTTCCAGAGATTCACCACTCTCTGTGTGAAAAAAGTTCTTCTCATCTCGGTTTTAAAGGATTTCCCCCTTATCCTTAAGCTGTGACCCCTTGTCCTGGACTTCCCCAACATCGGGGGCAATCTTCCTGCATCTAGCCTGTCCAACCCCTTAAGAATTTGGTACGTTTCTATAAGATCCCCTCTCAATCTCCTAACTTCTAGAGAGTATAAACCAAGTCTATCCAGTCTTTCTTCATAAGACAGTCCTGACATCCCAGGAATCAGTCTGGTGAACCTAGGCACTCTGGGCACAAAACACCTATCACATAATCTGGTGCATTGGCTGTAAAGAAAACAACGTTAGATGTCATCCTGAGCAAAGACCTATCACTAATATTTGCCTTGGAAACTAAATCAGAGAGGATCATTTTGATATCGATAAAAGTCACGGGACAGTTGATGAGCAGTTGTAAAGATCTCTTGCTACAAATTCAATATGTCCTATATCTGCATTTCCGAGAAATGTCTCTAGAAGTTCTCTGAAATCTTTAGAACCATCTTTACAGATCTGAGTTTAAATCCATTGGCAAAATATATTTGAAGAGATTCTCATCCTTAATGTAAATATCCTCACCCTTATTAAAAATCACATTAAAATTTCCTTTTAGTAACTACTAAATTCGTGGCACAAGTAAGAACTTTTTTATAAATGCGCATCATCCTTAACCTCTACAGTAACTTTAAGAACTTGCTGGATTCAAATGTTAATTGTGCATTAAACTTGAACCAGTTGCTAGTGTTAGAATATAGCAGGAAAATATTTCTGTACCAACTTGGTAATTGTTAATACAGTACTGTATAATGATTCTCTGGATCAGAGCAGAGACAATTCAAATTGTTGAATCACATTTGTTAACACTGTTAAAGATTTATTAAACTTGGATATACTTTTTGACATACTTTAATGCTATACTTTTGTTTAATTCCATTTCCTCTTTACTTCTATTTCCCACTGGGTCGATTCTTATTCACTCTCCATTGTCACAAGTACTTTTGCCTGACATTAAATTTTAGTAGTCCAATTGCCCCATCTTAGGAGAGAATTTAGTTTCAGCAAGGTTTGTCTGACACAATACAGCTCTCAGACGCCCACCATAAATGAAATAATCATAATGATAATACAACCCTTTAAATATTTTTCCAGAATTTGTCCTATGAATCTTCAGCTGAGAGATATTGTGTGGTACCCTCAAATTGTCAAATTTCCAATGTTAATTTTAACAATAGGTAAGAAATTAAAACATGTTTAGTTTAGTTTGTTCAATTTAGATTATACGCACGTGTACCGAGGTACTGTGAAAAACTTTTGCTGCATGCTAACATGATAGGATATTACCTAACAATTTTACCTAACAAATATGAAGACTATGTATGTATGTATGTTATTATATATTACAATTGTAAGTCGTAGAATAGACTTAGTGTGTGGGGATTGCTGGTTGGCGTGGACTCGGTGGGCTGAAGGGCCTGTTCAGGTCCTGTATCTCCCAACCAAACTAAAACTAAATTATGGTTCCAAAGAGAAAAAAAATGATATTCAGCTGTTCACAGGTTAAACTGATCAACCGTTCGGCAACTGTGGCAGAGCTTGAATGCCATCACCTCTTCTAGGTGAAATCAGGCGGTGGCTCAAACAAAAGCGAAGCATCACTCCCTGATGGGCTCAATGCATTCAACACGTGGTTCAACAGGGTGAACACTGATGTGCCTTCCCGAGCCCCTATTCGCCCTGACGGTGTTACAGTCATAGTCACGGTGGCCGACGTCAGAAGATCCATCAGGGGGGTTGAACCCTCGGAAAGCGCTTGAACCTGATGGTATACATGGTCGAGTTCTCATGACCTGTGCAGACCAACCGGCGGGAGATTTTGCAGACATTTCCAACCTCTCACTTCTGAGGTCTGAGGCTCCCACCTGCCTAACGAGGGCATCATTAATACCAGTGCCCAAGAAGAGTAAGGTGACGTGCCTCAATGACTATCGACCAGTGGCCCTTAGTACTGCTAGGGCCAACTTGAACCGGGGCGTGAGAACAGCCAAGCGTGCCTATGGACAGAAAATTCAAGCACACTTCTCAGACACTAAGGACCCCAAGCGCCTGTGGCAAGGCATCCAGTCTGTCACCGGCTACAGGCCAACACCCCCACCGTACGAGGACAACACAGACTTCCTCAACACACTTAATACCTTCTTCAACCGGTTTGAGGAGGACAACACCACCACACCAACAAAAGCCCCTCCCTGCCCAGATCATGAAGCACTTCACCTGGACCCAGCTGATGTGCGGAGGACCCTACTCAAGGTGAACCCCAGAAAAGCTGAAGGTCCTGACAACATACCGGGGCGTGTGCTCAGAGACTGTGCTGACCAACTCACAGAGGTTCTTACGGACATCAACAACACCTCTCTGAGCCAAGCCATCATACCAGCATGCTTCAAAGCCACCACCATCATACCGCTACCCAAGAAATCCCCAACCTCAACACTGAACGACTACCGGCCCATAGCACTCACGTCCATCATGATGAAGTGCTTTGAAAGGTTGGTCAAGGCCCACATAACATCCAGTCTCCCCTCTACACTTGACCCATTCCAGTTTGCGTACCGTCCCAACCGTTCCACTGATGATGCCATAGCAACAGCACTCCACCTAAGCCTGGCTCATCTGGAAAACAATAACAGTTACGTGCGGATGCTGTTTATTGACTTCAGCTCCGCCTTCAACACAGTCATCCCCCAACACCTGGTGAATAAACTCGGCGAAATAGGCATCAGCACCCCACTATGCAACTGGTTACTGGACTTCCTCACTGACAGACCACAGACGGTAAGAGTTGGCAAAAACTCATCAGAGACCACCATCATGAACACCGGGGTCCCACAGGGATGTGTGCCCTCTGTTGTTCACGCTGATGACACATGACTGTCTTGCCAAACACAATTCGAACCACATCATCAAGTTCACAGATGACACAACAGTGGTGGGCCTCATCAGCCACGATGACGATTCAGCCTACAGAGAGGAGGTACAGCAACTCATCAGCTGGTGTGACATCAATAACCTTCAACTCAATGTTAATAAAACAAAATAAATAACTGTGGACTTCAGGAAGAAACAGACAGCACACACCCCACTCACCATCAATGGCAGTGCAGTGGAGTCTGTGAAAAGCACCAGGTTCCTGGGAGTGCACATCACAGATGATCAGACATGGTCCACCAACACCATCTCCCTAGTCAGGAAAGCACAGCAACGCCTCCACTTCCTTTGACGGATGAGGAGAGCCGACCTCCCCCCTTCTGCCCTCACCACTTTTTACAGGGGTGCCATTGAGAGCATTCTTACCAGCAGTCTCTCAGTCTGGTATGGCAGTTGCTCTGCTGCTGACCAGAAGGCCCTACAGAGAGTGGTGAGGACAGCGGAGAAGATCACCAGATCACCCCAACCTGCAATCCAGGACTTATACCCATCTCGCTGTCGCAAGAGAGCAAACAATATCATCAAAGACACCACCCACCCAGCACACAAACTGTTCACCCTCCTACCATCTGGCAAGCGCTACCGCAGCATGCGGAGCAAAACCACCAGATTCAAAAACAGCTTTTTCCCTCAGGCCGTCAGATTATTCAACACACTCAAGAAAATTCCATGAACATTTAACTTTAACTCAATGTCTGCAGATGCTATTTGCACTCTTCTATATTGCACCTTTATTATTGCACTTTAATAACATACCTCAAAATTTTACTACTGTCTGGCACACTGTGAATATTTTAAATCATGTATATTGTCTATCTTATTGGTATATTTTCTGTCTGTGATAAATATTACTTGCACATTTGGAGTATGGGGAAACGCAATTTCAATCCAATTTATTTGAATTGACAATAAAGTTTACTTTGAACTTTGAACAACTAATATCTGTGGTGATGAAGTGCTTTGAGAGGTTGGTTATGGTGTACATCAACTCCTACCTCGACAAGAACCTTGACCAACTACAGTTCGCATACCGCCACAACAGAGGATGCAATATCACTGGCTCCCCACTGCGCACTGGACCACTTGGACAATAAAAACACCAACGTAAGGCTGTTGTTTATAGACTACAGCTCAGCGATTAATAACATCATCCCTTCCAAGCTGGTTACCAAGGGATTCTCCCCCTCTACATTGGGGACCTGGTGGTGGAGGGTATGGTACTGAGGAGTCCCTGCAACCTGTTTCTCTCGCGATTCACAGACTCGCCAGCCGCCTGCCACTGTTGCGGGCTGGAAGAATGTGTGTACCACGTGTACATGGAGTGCGTGAGGCTGCAGCCACTGTTTGAATATCTAAAGGGGCTGCACCTTGCCTTCTGGCTGCATTTTTCACCCACCATCCTCATCTTTGGGCACCCTGTGCGTAGGGGAGAGGGTAGGGCTAAAGATGTCCTGGTTGGGTTGCTCCTGGGCCTGGCCAAGCTGGCCATCCATGAGTCACGGCGCCAGACGGTGGAGGGCTCTACCCGAGCCGGCTGCCTGCCTCTTTTCCGGGGTTACGTCCGTGCCCAGGTGCGGATAGAAAGGGAATACGCCCGGTCTGTGGGCACCCTGAGGGAGTTCCGCGACCGCTGGGCACCGATGGGGGTTGAATGTATCCTGGACAAGGATTGCAATATAATTGTTTAGCAGTTGCTTAGCATATTTGTTTGTCTTGTATTATGGTGGTGTTTTGTTTTATTGTATTGTAAATACTATTTTAATATTTGAATAAATATTTTTGATTAAAAAAATAAAATAAAATAAAATAAAAAATAGCTGGTTACCAAGCTCACGGAACTGGGCCTCTGCGCATCCATCTGCAATTGGATCCTCGACTTCCTCATCCACAGACCACATTCTGTTCGAATTGGAGGAACCACTTCATCCTCAGTAACAATTAGTAAGGGAGCACCTCAAGGTTGCCTGCTCAGCTCCCTGCTTTACTCCCTCTATACCCATGACTGCGTAGCCAGTCATAGTGCGAACACCATCATCAAGTTCGCCGATGACACCACTATGGTTGGACGAATCACAGATGGGGACAAGTCAGAGTATAGAAGTGAAATCAACTGTCTGACCAAATGGTGCCAGCACAACAACCTGACTCTCAACATCAGTAAGACCAAGGAACTGATTGTGGACTTTGGTAGGGGAACAATGAGGACCCACAATCCTGTTTATATCAACGGGACGATGGCGGAGAGGGCCAATAACTTCAAATTCATGGGCGTGCATTTATCGGAAGAACTTTCCTGGACCCAGCACACCGATGCAATTGTAAAGAAGGCACACAGCGACTCTACTTCCTGAGAAAATTACGGAGATTCGGCATGTCAAAGAGGATTCTCTTAAACTTGTACAGGTGCACGGTAGAGAGCATTCTGACTGGTTGCATCGTGGTCTGGTCCAGGAGTGAAAAAGACTACAAAAAGTTGTGGCCACTGCCAAGTCCATCACCGGCTTTGACCTCCCCACTGCCGAAGGGGTCTATCATAGTCGCTGCCTCAAAAAGGCAGCCAAAATCATCAAGGACCCACACCATCCTGGCCACACACTTATCTCACCATTGCCATCAGGAAACATAGACAGGAATAAGGTACAGGAGCCTGAAAACTGTAACATCCACGTTCAGGAGCAGCTTCTTCCCCAGGGGCCATCAGGCCATTAAACACAATGAATAAGCTATGAGCTCTGATCTGCAAAAGACTATATTATTATTTGTTATTTGCACTAAATTTGTTATTTATTGAACTTTTTCTTCTTTTTTTCCTCATTATGTACAATGTTTACATATTCACATATTCTGTTGTGCTGCTGCAAGTAAGAATTTCATTGTCCTGTCTGGGACATATTACAATAAAACACTCTTGTCTATTGACTCTTGCTTCTCCTGTGCTAGTGATAGGATTGGAATCACTATTCAAGTGAATGGAAATTCCTAACCTGGTGATCAGGAAGGTGAGGATGAGGTGACACATTTTGTGTCTGTTTAGTTAGTTATCTTTTAGTATTTCAATGTGCTATGTTAAAGGAAAGATTATTTAAAAATGATGATAATTTTAATTTTCAAATATTTCTGTACATCAGAAAAATTCACTAGCTCATGCACACCTCTGAGATTTCACCAGGAGTTTTGTCTTCCCCTCTTGTCCAGGGCTGACATGGTATTATGGGAGTAGGGCCCAGCAGAATGTATTTGCGGCCTAGTGATCACTGAGGCCTTTCCAACCAGGGCAATGGCCCCGGACAATTGAACCATTTATTTATGATAGGCTAGTGCAGGCTTCAGGCGGGTACATTTTGGATGATGTCACATTCATCCCAATGTGATTTCCTAGTTATTAATTTCCTTCTCTGAAGCGCTTTTATGAAATTTTGCAGGGCAGATACATTTGAATAGGTCTTTATTGTTTACATATTCACGTACAATAATCATCTGGACTTAGTTAGGAAGAAAAACAGTAGATCCATCATCCATGCTTGTAGCAAATTAAAAAAAATCTAATTATTGCTTGTAATATTAAAGACAAAAATACAAGCCTCTAACTTAATACATTTTTATCGTCAGTTACTCGTTATGATTATTAAAAATATGAAGAAGCTGGCTTTTGACCAAATTTAATACCATGAACTCTGAAAATTAATAAAATAGACTAATTGCAACCCTCCTTGAGTGTGATCAGTTGCCATGGAAATCGAACTTGCTATCATGCTCTGTTGGAATCTCTCGTCCTTGAAATCATTTTAATACTTTAGAGCAGCTAGATGCTCTTCAAACATATTTCTGTACATTTCTATCAATAGAAACAATTATTTAAATGCTGAATTTAGAATTCCCTCTGCTGTTCTAGCCAGACTTGCGTTAGATTGACATATTTTTAACACGTGACCTTTAATAAAACTGTTAACCAAATCATTAATGGAAATTTATTTCAGAATGAGAATCTCGGAGTTAATAAGACAGCCACTTGCTGATAGGAATTCATTGGCAAGGATCGCCTTCTCACTGAATTATCATAACCAAGAGCGCAGAATGCTGGGCGCACTTGGAACACATTCCTCATTTTCCCATTATAACAAGTGTCAGGCAGTAGCTAAAACAGTTATTTGTAGAATGCATCCACCACCACTTATTTACAGGATGATGGATTTGTAGAATGAACTGCCAGATGAAGACATTTAGATATGTACGTGGATGGGAAAGGTTCAGAGGGATATGAACCAAGGGGCAAAAAACTGGAGTATCTCAGTCGGTCAAACAGCAACCCTGAAGATCATGGATAGGCAACTTTCTTCAGATTGAAGAAAGATGCCAACCCGAAGCATGACCTATCCATGTCCTCCAGGGATGTGCCTGACACCACCCAACCCCCCCCCCCCTTCCCCCCTGGAACTGACATAGGTAGGCAACTTGATCAGCTTGGACAATTCTGCCAAAAGGCCTGTTCCCATGCTGTAGAACTCCCTGACTCCTTCTTATACACAGCATCTACTAGTATTGCACCATTAAATTCTTAACTTGTTTCCAAGTAATATCATTGCATTGTTATTTATGCATGCATTTCTGCATTAGAAATATCCCCGCATCTGCACTGATCATTCCACACTGAATACTGACTATTCTGAAGAAGAGCTTTAATGATTTAATTATTATTAGGCTGGATTACTGTAACATGCTCTATTTTGGAGTTGCTCGTTCTTCACTGGCTCGTCTCCAGTTGGTTCAGAATGCTGCTGCTCGCCTTTTAACTGGGACTTGAAAGAGGGAGCACATATCGCCAATTCTGGCCTCCCTCCACTGGCTCCCGGTGCACTTTCGAGTTCATTTTAAGATACTGTTATTTGTTTTTAAATCTCTGAATGGGCTCGCCCCGCCTTACCTCTCTGAGCTGCTCCACCCATACGCTCCTGCCCGGTCCCTCAGGTCAGCTGATCAGCTGCTCCTGGAGGTACCGAGGTCTAGTCGGAGGCTCAGAGGGGATAGAGCCTTCTCTGTTGCTGCTCCAGCGCTCTGGAACACCCTGCCGTTGCACATCAGACAGGCCCCCTCACTGTCCATCTTCAAATCCAGTGTTAAAACACATTTGTACTCCCTGGCTTTTGGCCATGCCTGAGACTTTGCTTCTGTTTTTAATGTTTTTAATGTTTCTTTATTTTACATGTCTTTTCCTACTATTTCTTTTGATTGTTATTATTGGTGTGTATTAACATTTTTGTCAATGATTAGTGATGTGCAGCACTTTGTTGCAACTATGATTGTTTTTAAAGTGCTCTATAAATAAAATTATTATTATTATTATTATTATTTTATATCTGTAAGATATCTCATTTTATATCTGTAAGATTATTAACAGGCACCTTTACTAAAAACAACATTGTACTATAGTTTAACCTAAGCACCATACCTTACAGAGAATCAAAGAACTAGAAGAAAGAATTGAACTACAGAAAAGACAAGTTAAAGAACTAGAAGAAAAGGTAATACCAAGTTATTCTAATTGTTGGAAATTATAACACAAAGGCAATATATGTTCATAATTTAGAGAATTAATCATTAGCTCATATCCAAAAAATATTTAACCAAGAAACAACCATAATTCTTATTCTTGAATCCATCCATATTTTTTCCAATGACTGCTGTTAAAATCCTACTGTGATTGTTTGTAAAAATAATTATGGAAATAGAAAATGAGACAAATACAATAAATTGGATGTTTTAATGTTTTTTGCTGTTTCTTCCCTAACCTTGATATGACAGGTTGCTTTTATTTCAGTTATTTTACTTCTCTTATATTTCACATCACTTTAATTCTTGTCTTCTGTCTGTTCTTCCCTATTTCCTTTCCTGTTCATTTTCAGTTTTTGTTTTTGTTTTTATTTTTTTCTTTAGCTTTCATTCTTTGGTCGTAATTCTTCCTGGCAGCCGATAAGGAAGGTAAGGTGTTTATTAAATATCTTTCATAAATGGTACATGAATCAGGAAATGCATGCACTTGTCGAAACTTGATTCAAATCATTCAAAAATAAAGCTGAGAGATGCTTTGCTGATTATGTTTTACTCTGTTATGAACAATTTCATTTTTTCATAGCTGAGGATCTTCACCTTTTTAGTGGATATTTCCTTGCAGAATTTTCTAATGACCATGATTGGAATACAATGGAGAAAATAACTGTGTTTTCAAATTAAAATCAAGCTCCTTGACTGGATCTTTAAGGTTTCGCATTGTTTCAATGTTGACAGATATTGCCTGGAAATTCCACAGTGTAGCACATCACTTTGTGTACTACGTGTCAGAAATTTAAGGCAACATTTCACCACCAAGTGCAAAAGGCTCCACAGTCCAGTGGGGGCATGCGTACAGAAATATATTTACTTTGTGCGCCTGTGCAGTAATGCCGAACAACTTGCCCAAAATGGTCCTGTGCATATATGGCCCATAAGCAGTGTCCCACTCACATGCTGAAGCAGACTTTAACCAAATTGTTGAGCCTTATATTGGCATTATTTCAGATGTGACTTGAACTTGTTTTGACCACTGTTGGTAGATTCATCCAGAAATGTTTATCTCGCTGATTATTTCTGTCACCTACTCTCTTTCCAATATCTTTAACTCCCCATCACCTCCAACAAATCCCTTAACCCAAGTTACCAAAACTCCCCTTTGTTATCAGCCTGCCCAACACTCTCTCGCCATCCTTCTCAAACCAACACCCTTCACCGCATCAACCCCTCTCCCCCCTCCAATCTGTTTCCCAATTCACCCCCTCTATGGAAATCACACCCACAATGGAAATAGCTTGTGAATGAAACGCATTGATCAAAAATTCATTTTGTAAGGCCTGTTTCATTGATTGTGCCTCGTGTGTGATAGAAAATCGCTGCCTTTGGAAGGAAGAGAGACAACAGGGTTCCACTCCCTTGCACAATGTACCAGTGATGTTTTAAAAGCACCTTGTGTGCTATGCTGCTGAATTTGTAAATGAAACACTTTTCTGACGGACTATACCACAATACCTGTTTCCAGATTCTGCTGGACTTCTATTTTCAATGCCGTGCATGTGGATTTTCTTTACGTTTGCAAAGAAACCGTGTATTCTATCTTGAATGTTATTCATTTACATCAAACTGCATACTCTGTAGCAATTCTCTGCAGAGGCTTTTGACTTAATTTAATTTTTATTGAGGCAGTTGTCATCAGTTCACCATAAGGATTATAATAAAGAATGTTTTTAGAAATAATGAAGAGAGAATGTTGACAAAAGTAATTGAACAAGTTTTTAGCATTAAGCAAGTCAAATGATATGCATAGCTTCGATTTTAAATTGCAGTATTGATTGATGTTATATCTGTAATTCTTCAGTACAATATGTATAAACTATATAAACTTACTCGTAATTATTATTTTACTTGAAAGTAACAAGCGGTATATGCAGGTACAGTTAAAAATAAATAACTACATATTTCCCAAGTAAGAGCTTTTGCTTTTATTGTTGGTTATCCCAAAATACGTGATCATAAAGTTGTTCTTCACAGGCCACAATGATGGAAAGAAAACTAGATACTGTAATATACAATCAGATTATGGTATCATCCCAAGAAGAACCAACTATAAACCAAGAAATTAAGTATTTGAACGAACACCTCATGATTCTCTATGAGGAGCATCAAAATTACATGAAGAATATTCAGGGTTCAATGGCTATTGTGCCAGAAGTGATTTGGAGCTTCAAGAACCTTATCCATGACTCGGAAGACAAGTTCTGTAAAAATGCAACAATACCTTTAAAACAAATGAAAAATGTAAATGGACTGAAAGCAAACATTTCTAACAATTTGCCAACGCTGAAAGATTTTGGAAAATTGATTTCCATGACGGGGGGAGATGAGCACAGAAGAATGTACAGCATGGGTGAAAGAACAGTTTTAATATTTAGTGAGTGAAGAATTGATCTTAAACTTTCCTGCTGTGCAGGAGACTGAGAAAACTGCTTCAATATAGAAGCATGGCTTCCATCCATCACTCATTCCCACTTCATACACATTGCTACATCAGTAATTTGTTGCAGCTACAGAAGCTGCAACAGATTGACAGACAAAGACTTCTAACAAGTGGGTGAAGATAATTTATTATTGAACACGAATTGTTCTTGTGTTGAACCATATAGATGTCACTGCAGAGACATGGATGAATTGTGCACATGTATTATTAACCAGTCGTTCTGCACTGAAATGAAAGTAGTCCCAGGTAGAACAAATATGACACGCTGCTATGTTCGAGCTGTTGCCTCTGAAGCAAGAAGATAAATTCAAAGATGGCACAAAAAAAGTGAATAGGTTAGATTAATTTTTTTAAACATTTGAATTTAATGTAAAATTGCTAATAGTTTACAAAAGCAGGCATTTGAAGGTAATACTTGAAGACTTTGGGGCTTAGCTCATACTGTATAATTCCCAGCAAATATAGAGGGACCCAGAGTCATGATGAATTTTCCAAAGAAAGGGAACTATATGATTTCAAGATTTAAAATAAAAGCCAAAATATAAATAGAAAATATACTTGGAACGATATGCAATCGGAATGTGGAGAAGATTCAGCCAAACAAGTAGTAGAAGAAAATCAAGGGGATGATTGGAATGTAGTTTAGGTTTATAAACCAAACAAGCCATGTTGTCACTTTAAGATAAATGATGTACCATTGTCACAAAGAAAATAATCCTGACACAAGAAGCAAAACTGCAATTGTTAACATTTTAATGAAGTGCATACAACACAGGAGAACTGAATTGGAAGATTTTAATTTGCATCCCACCTCACATGGCACAAGGTGGATTTTTTTCCTCTCTAAGATAACAATCAGAAAGGAGAACTGATATTCAAAGGGACGGGATTAATGTATGTGAATTCAATCAAATAAAGTGGCACCCTCCTGGAATTTGGCACTTTAAATAATCAACACAGGGATGAAAACTATCGCAATATCAAACCATCTGATAAGAAACCATCGCAAGGCCATTTATCCAACCAGATGTTTGAATGTAAAGTACATGCATTGAAGGCGATGTCAGAAGTAAGCTGGAAGCAGACGGGGAGGCATCCATCATTCTCTCACCAAAATAACAGCCACGATGGACATGGAGAAGGTTTGTTCAGAATTGGGGAAGGTAAGGAATACATTGTTCATAATGTTGTTAAAGTGGCTGAAACTTTTACTGAAAAACACTGGCAAATCTTGGGGAAAATGTTGTGTCCTCCAGTAATGTTTGTTTGGTGCTGTTGTTTATTTTGTACAAAAGAATGATGCCATAATATTTTACATTAAAACTGCTTTAAAACCTTTAATAGTGAAATGCAGCACCCTCTATTGTCCTTTGTATATTTTCCAATATTGTACTAATAATGTTATAGAAGCCCCTTATGGTCCCCAAATCACCCCCTCCCCAGGTACTTTCCCCTGCAACCGCAGGAGATGCAACACCTGCCCCTATACCTCCCCCCTCGACTCTGTCTAAGGATCCCGACAGTCCTTTCAGGGGAGGCAGAGGTTCACTTGTACTTGCTCCAACTTCATCTACTGCATCCGCTTTACGAGGTGTGGACTCCTAAATATCGGCGAGACCAAGCAGAGGCTCGGTGATTATTTCGCTGAACACCTCCGCTTAGTCCGCCTAGACCTACGTGATCTCCCGGTTGCTAAACACTTTAACTCCCCCTCCCACTCCCACAATGACCTTTCGGTCCTGCATCTCCTCCATTGTCAGAGTGAGTCCCAATGCAAATTGGAGGAACAGCACCTCATATTTTGCTTGGACAGTTTACAACCCAGCGGCATGAATACTGCATGTAACCCTTGCTTTCCACCTCTCTCCAACCCTCCCCCATCCTATTTCTCCAACTAGTTTCACTGTCCTCCTGATTAAATATTACTGATTGTATGGTTCATTGTCACCTTCCCCTCAGCTAACAATGATCCGTTCTACATTCAGGGTCCAGTCCTGTGTGTAATAAAGAGCAACTCAGCGGGACGGGCAGCATCTCTGGAGAGAAGAAATGGGTGACGTTTTGGGTCGAGATCCTTCTTCAGACTGAGAGTCAGGCTTTCTTTATGATTGCATCAATGGACTGGGTCCTGGTCAGACCTTCAGAGATGTACATGCCCAGGAAATTAAAGATGTTGACTCTCTCTACCACTGACCCATCAATCAAAGCAGGTTTGTGGTTCGATCTGATTTCAATTTCAAATTATCAATTGTAAAATGTTTTTAAACGTGGATTTAAGCACATTTCAGAAGGAATGCAATTCTCCTTCTGTATTGCACTAATGACCTGATGTAGCCTGATAAAGGCAGTGGTGTTCACTGCAGAGGAAGCAAATTAACACGGTGAATTAAAATACAGTCAAGATCAGAAAAAATTCCTGGACAAATGTCAAAGTTGAGTTCCGGAGCAATTTTGAGTAGAAATTAGTAGTGTAGGGGTGGGGTGCATGAGATTGAGAATCTTGGGGAGAAGATTCAAAGAGGAGATGACCTCAGTGGCGTTCTGGAACATAATGGTTTGATATTCAGTGGTGGAGTCGTTGCGCAAATGTACTCTTTTATTTTAGATTGCTGCCAAACTGCTGAAAGCAAAGCTCTAAGAATACAAATATTGTTGAACACTTTCATGTGTTCATTGCATGTTTACCATTGCTCCTGCTATGTTCAAGTAAAAGATGATTCAAGTCATCTAACTCTTTACAGATGAAATAGCTTTGGTTGGCAGTAAAGACATCAGCACATTGGCGCTGTGCCGACGTGGCATGTGGCTGCCCACTCAGCAGTGTGTTGTCAAACTAACTGACACAGAGCAATAACAAGTTTCTCATTCCAAAGTGAAATCCAAAACATGTGGATGAGACTGGCATGACGTGCTGGTTACAGATGAAATAGAAGCCATTCACCGTACCCATAAATTTAAATTAGCAATCTGTTTTAAATACTAAAAACAGCATGCACTTGCCAAACCAAGGGAGTTGATCAAACAAAAGGCAGCAGTGTGATTTCAAAACGGAGGATAAGTATTTGTAGCAAAAGAAGTCAGCACGGTGGCGCAGCAGTAAAGTTGCTGCCTTACAGCGTTTTCAGTGCCAGAGACCCGGGTTCGAACCTGACTAGGGGCGCCTGTTTCTACGGAATTTATACGTTCTCCCCGTGACCGCGTGGGTTTTCCCTGAGATCTTCTGTTTCCTCCCACATTTCAAAGGCGTAGAGGCTTGTAGGTTTAGCTTGGTATAAATGTAGATTGTCCTTAGTGTGTTTCGGTTAGTATTATTGTGCAGGGATTGCTGGTCGGTGCGGACTCAGTGGACCGCAGAGCCTGTTTCAGCGCTGTATCTCTCAACTAAATTAACGAATAATTCCATTGTGCTGAAGGCATAGAAAGTGAGGGGAAATTATCTACTGAAGCACTTGCACCACAATTGGAAATGGTGAAAAACAGAACAAATTCACAATTTCAGAAAATATTGAGCTTTTCCAATACGTGGCACTGGAACGGGACGCCCATGTTTCTGTTTCTGGGTCCAAGTGTTGATGGTCATCAGCACATTGTTTATGTTTTAATTAAAAATGAACTGACTGAGCTCTGTTCTTGAAGGTCGCACTCCACAGAATATTTATGATTTAAAATAGTGAAAGGCTGTGTGAACTTCTTGGCGTAACAGAAGGAATATTGGTATCCAAAAATATCGGCACACGTCAGGTGAGATGTGACATAGAAATACTGTGAAAGAGGCAAGAGCAAATTAATGACGTGTTACACACTGGCCAAATGGAATAAAAATAAGAGTAATAAAGATTCTTAATTTGCATTATCCCCACAAATGCACCATCCCCAATGGGAATGGTATTAAATATCACACAATTTACATGTATTTCTCTGCAGAGACTACAGACTCAATAAAACCTTTTGACTAAAAGAGATCAAATAGAATTTTTCAGGAGATTAGATTTCCAGATTGGTTATTTTGATTTAATAGCACGCTGGAGAATAGCAATTTGTGGCTGAACTGGATCGCTGGATAATGTCAACTATTGCAAGGATAATTTATGCTCTTTATTACACACAGAACTAGATTGTGAACTTTAACCTTAATTTTAGTCATTGTGCTTCTAGTATAAGGAAAAGTACTTTATTTTTTTTATACTAGTCGGACAGACACTAGCTGAATGTGGCCATCAATAATATAACTGACTATCCATGGATGCATTTGTGTCTTTCAAAAATGAGGCCGTTGCTCATTCATTCATCCTGAAAATATTATAAAAGAGAAATATTTGATTCTGTCTCACCTCAGCTGAGCCAAGTTCTGTCAATGCGACTTCATGCCGTGTCTTCAATTTCTGGACATTAAAATATCACACCTCTGCAACCTCCAACTGATCACAGCCAAGTACCTTCCAATTTACCCTTCTTTCCGTGTCTTCCTTACCACTGCATCATCTGAAAGGTAAATTTCCTTGATCCTCTACATCCCAAGCCTTCTGTGTCACCAGTTTCACAATTTATTGCTACGCCTATTTAATTATGTAGTTATTTAGTGCAGAAAAAAATGACCATGAAGCCGCCTGGAATCGGCCTGGGTTTATTCTCACTGAAACATAAGTGACCTCACAGAGGTTTATAAAACATACGAGGGCGGAGATAGGCAAGATAGTCCAGAATCTTTTTCCCAGAGCAGGGGAGTCTAAAACCAAAGATCACAGGTTAAATATGTCAGAAATTTAAAGGGTTTGTTTTTTCACACAGATTATAGCAAGTATTTAAATGACTGCCAGGGAGCAGAAACAATTGCAATAGTTAAGAACCATTTGGACAAATAATTAGATGGGAAAGGCATATAGAGAGTTCTGACCCAATGCAAGTGAATGTGATTAGGGTAATAGGCAACGTGATCGGCATGGAGGGTGTGGGTCTATTGGGCCTGTCCCACTTACGCGACTCTTTCGGTGACTGCCGGCACCCGTCATTGGTCATTACAGGTTGGCGACCAGAACAAGGTATGGCTCTTTGGGTGACTACTCACGACCATACAGGCTTCACCCCGCAACATGTCGCCACTACTGGTACTTATCTGTACGGAGTTTGTATGTTTGCCCCGTGACCTCCTGAGGTTTCTCCGAGATCTTCGGTTTCCTCCTACACACCAAAGATGTAGGTTAATTGGCTTGGTATAAATAATAATTGTCCCTCGTGTGTGTAGGATAGTGTTAATTTACGGTGATCGTTGGTTGGTGCGGACTCGTGGGCCAAAGGTCCTGATTCCTGTGCTGTATCTTTAAATTAAACTAAACTAAACTAGATCCCTTCAATGTTGGGAAGGCCAGTCCCCACCACTTTTTGTATTCTGTTTCATTCCTGAGCATTCGAGTTGCCGAAGCAGATTGTGATGCATTCATTAGCGACGCAGTGGTGCTGGTTTCCGACGGGCACCGCGGCAGATGCACCACACATCTCTGTCCTCCATGCAGCTGGCAAGCTCCTCCTTTGTCTCTACACATGCGCCTTCCATCAACGTCTTTAGCATCGTCTTGATTGGCCGTCCCGGGTCACGTCTTCCATGGGTGGGTTCCCACACCGCAACCTTGTCTGCTGGCATATCTGGGGGCGGTGGCAGTGACCAGCGAGCCTCATCCTTCTTGACCTGATCTTCTCGGTCAGAGGTGACATCTCCCCAATAGAGCTGGGCGTTGGTGATGTGGTCTCTCCAACTGACATTTTTAACTTTTCTGGGCATTCGGGTGTAGGTACCATCAAGAGACTTGGACAGTGCTCGAGTGAGAGTCCATGCGTCACACCCGTACAATAATATAGTCTCTGCAGTTGCATGGAATAATCTCACTTTGAGACCCTTAGACATCCATGACGTCCAGATTTTCCCCATGTTATTGAGGGCTTTCCCTGCGAGCGCTTTCTGGACTTTGATGTCATTCTCCGAGCTCTGCATCGGTGTAATACAAATGTTCTGTACCATACATCTGTCGAAGTTCATGAGAACATTTGTCGACATAACAAATCTCTTTAATCCTCCAAGGAAATAGAAACATTAATGGGCTTTCTTTATGATTGCATTTAACTGGTAGCTTCATGATATTTCAATTATCCAGGAGAATTTAACGTTGCATTTATAACTACTGCACGATCGTCAAGCTGCAGCAGGTAAGAATATTATTGTTTTGATTATGTCATGAAGGAGAATATCTAATTTAAATAGAAATCATTGTAGGTGTTTGCGCTTAATCCCCACTGGATGGAACATTCCAGATGGCGTGCAAACTAATCTTGCAGAAGAGATTTATTTATGCAAATCTAAATTGTGCAAATGAAAATGTATATTTTTAAATTAAATCTCTAAGATATGGGATCTTGATACAGCATTAACTATGAATATATAGCTTTGAATTTCTATGGGTGTTGTCATAAAAACCTGTGTAATTAGCACTAAGAAGAGAAGGAACATCAGGAGAAAACAATGATGTAGAACTAATGTCACACAGTGTTTCATGTGAAAGATGTCCCATGTTTCACACAGTTCCAAGGTGCTGCTTGGAGGAAGTGGTTCACCATCATAGCTGTCACATTCTTGAAACGCTTTTGGTTTCAAGATTTCACGGTCAGTTTATTGTCACGTGTACCAATTAAGGTACAGTGAAACTCCAATTACCATACAGCCATACTTAAAAAAAGCAACAAGACACACAACTACATAAAAGTTAACATAAGCATCCACCACAGCGGATTCTCCGCATTCCTCACTGTGATGGAAGGCAATAGGTCCAAGTTTCTTCCTCTTTTATTCTCCCGCGGTCGGGGCAGTCGAACCGTCCGCAGTCGGGACGATTTAAGCTCCTGCAGCCAGTGATTCAGATTCAGATTCAGATTCAATTTTAATTGTCATTGTCAGTGTACAGTACAGAGACAACGAAATGCATTTAGCATCTCCCTGGAAGAGCGACATAGCAAATGATTTGAATAAATAATAATATGTGTCCGGTGGTGATTGGCAGTCACCGAGGTACGTTGTTGAGTAGAATGACAGCCGCTGGGAAGAAGCTGTTCCTGGACCTGCTGGTTCGGCAACGGAGAGATCTGTAGCGCCTCCCGGATGGAAACACCCCCCGTCGGGGCGGTCGAAGTTCCCGCGACGGGGCGATCGAAGCTCTCGTGTCGGATCGGTCGAAGCTCCCGCATCGTGAGGGAATAAAAGAGTGCTGAGGGAATAAATGGTTGAAAGGTCTGCTTAGGAAAGGTTTAAAAGGTTCAAAGGTCTGTTTATTGTCACGTGTACCAATTAAGGTACAGTGAAACTGGAATGTACTGTGCTAATGTAAGATTCAGATGCTGCGATAACAAATGAGTAGCACTTAGCTTTTTGTGTTGACACAAGAGATTGTAGATGTTGGAATCTGGAGCAAAAACAACAAACTGCTCGATGAACTCGATGGGTCAGGCTGCATTTATGGAGGTAATAGGATGGTCAACATTTAAGGTCAAGACCCTGCAGCAGGTCTTTTTCTCGCCTAAAACATTGTACACAATTTGGCAACACTGCATGGATGTACTATCAATCTGTTTGAAGTTAGAAATAACAGACAGATGTGGACCAGATGACACTGTCTGTAATGAGAAGAGCATTAAGCTAATGTGCACATTTGCAATGACACCATCTGTAAAGGTTTCCTATTAAGCCCTATAAAACCCTGAAATATAGTGAGAAGAAATACATTGAGGGTTTTGGATTCTCTCTTTCTCAGAAGACATGTTGTTTCCTCACAAATAAGCCATGGATGTCGTAGGTGGAAAATGCATGATGACAAGGAACAAAGCGAGAAAATATTTTAACCATAAAATAGAAGAATTCGCTGAATTATGTTGTAGTATCAAAAAATAGATTAAAATCACATGGCTGTAAAATACTATTGAGTCAGGTACAAGCAATAACATGTAATGTTCATAAATTCCTTACGTTCTTTTTAGCACCTTCTAGTTTAGCAGTTTCACATAAGCACCAGTTCATATTTACCCTTGTTTCTGAATTTGGGCATTACTTATGAGCATCATAACGGCCACATTGGCATCTCCTCTGCATTGGCGGGGCTATCGAAGAGAGCGCTCAATTACGCAATATGCTTTACAACCTCGAGACCTGATTCAAATTGAGCCCCGCTTAACAGCATGAATCCTATCAACTCCTGTTGCCCATGGTTACCCCACTGGAAGTGAGTTTAGATGGATTCAATTTAGTTCCCAGTCAGTAACAAAACAGTTGCCCATAATGCAGCATCAATTAGTGCCAATTTGTCAATCATTCTCAGTGAGGCTACTGGCATGTATGTGGGTGTGAAGGGAACAACCTACAGTGCTTTGCCATCTATCTTATCTGGTTCACAAGCAGTGACTTGGAAACCATGGGACCCTGCTGTTTCTGGGTCTATCGTGTGTCTGCTGTTCAGGTTGCCCAGAGATAAACACAAATTATTTGTGTAGGAAGGAACTGCAGATGCTGGTTTAGGCGCAAAGATAGGCACACAACGGTGGAGTAACTCAGCGGGACAGGCAGCATCGCTGGAGAGAAGGAATGGGTGACATTTCTGGTCGAGACCATTTGTCAGACTAGTCAGTGGAAAGGGAAACAAAAAATATAGACGGTGATGAGGTGGTTTAGAAAAGATTGAACAGTTACAACACCATGAAAATGAGGACATCTATAAATTGGCATATGAGATCATTGATCAGTATTTCTCAACAGATGAAATTGATGAAGATCCTTCCTTGGTTCCCGAAGCAATTCAAGGTGGAACATTTGGGTTCAATTCATCTACCAATGTTCCAGCAGAAGGCTTCCAATTCTAGAAATGTGTAATTCCTGGAGCAAGTGAAGTAATGCAGCACTAAAGGAAGGTTTAATCGATCATGCTTAACTCATATGGGGTCCACTGCTGCATTAAAACGGAGGGCTATTTTGCAGATTGCGTTTGGTATCCGAGAAAAGCCCAAATGAAGTCAAGCTGGCGAGTGGATCAGTGCGATTGCGCGTGAGAATGGTAAATTGTTATAAAATTTCACAGTGAATGCTATTTAGATTGTTTGAAGAAAGGGGGCTGAAAGTCAAAGAGAGGTCAATGTCTACAAAGTAACTAAACCAAGATCAAATTCAGTTATCTAAAATTAGAAGAATGAAGCACTTAAGATACTTCAAACTTCCTTCACTCCATAGATGCTGCTGCACCCGCTGAGTTTCTCCAGCTTTTTTGTGTACCTTCGATTTTCCAGCATCTGCAGTTCCTTCTTAAACATTGAAAGTAGGCATGCAGGTGCAGCAGGCAGTGAAAAAAGTGAATGGTATGTTAGCATTCATAGCAAAAGGATTTGAGTATAGGAGCAGGGAGGTTCTACTGCAGTTGTACAGGGTATTGGTGAGACCACACCTGGAGTATTGTGTACAGTTTTGGTCTCCAAATCTGAGGAAAGACATTCTTGCCTTAGAGGGAGTACAGAGAAGGTTCACCAGACTGATTCCTGGGATGTCAGGACTTTCATATGAAGAAAGACTGGATAACTCGGCTTGTACTCGCTAGAATTTAGAAGATTGAGGGGGGATCTTCTAGAAACTTACAAAATTCTTAGGGGGTTGGACAGGCTAGATGCAGGAAGATTGTTCCCGATGCTGGGGAAGTCCAGAACAAGGGGTCACAGTTTAAGGATAAAGTGGAAATCCTTTAGGACCGAGATGAGAAAAAACATTTTTCACACAGAGAGTGGTGAGTCTCTGGAACTCTCTGCCACAGAAGGTAGTTGAGGCCAGTTCATTGGCTATATTTAAGAGGGAGTTAGATGTGGCCCTTGTGGCTAAAGGGATCAGGGGGTATGGAGAGAAGGCAGGTACAGGATACTGAGTTGGATGATCAGCCATGATCATATTGAATAGCGGTGCAGGCTCGAAGGGCCGAATGGCCTACTCCTGCACCTATTTTCTATGTTTCTATGTTTCTATGATGTACAGATATAGAACAAATGTATGAAAGATATGCAAAAAAGTAATGATGATAAAGGAAACAGGCCATTGTTAGGTGTATGCTGGGTGAGAACGAGAAGTTGATGTGACTTGGGAGGGGGAGGGATGGAGAGAGAGGGAGTGCAGGGGATACTTTATGGAATTTGTCCAATGCTTATAAATTCTTGTCTTCAAATCTCACTACAGCATTGTTGTAACTCATCTCCCTCCTGAATTTCATATTGGATATTTTCACGGTGGGAAATATTAGATCATGTTTCCAATCTAGTTGGGGGCTCTATTCCAATCTCTTGTGATTTCAGGTACAGACAGCTCTGAAACGTCAGCGTTTGTCTGCCAGAGCAACTACTGCCACCTTCTGGCATTTTTATTTTACTGCTTTTTCATTTTTTGGTATTGTTTAGACAATGCGGGTCCCAGCAAGAATATGTTTTTTTTTAATGTTCTAAGATCAAAAACGAAACAGACCAAAAATTTCACATCAACATTTCAGTGATTAATTATTACATCTATTTTCATCAGCATAATGATATTATGTGAAGGTGGCAGAATTGCTGAAATAAAAACAGTGTATTCAGGCTCAGGAATAGAAACATATTCCTGAGCCTGAATACAGAAAATAGAAAATAGATGCAGGAGTTGACCATTTGGCTCTTTGAGCCAGCACTACTATTCAATATGACCATGGCTGATCATCTAAAATCAGTACCATGTTTCTGCTTTATCCCCATATCCCTTGATTCTCTTAGCCCTAAGAGCTGTATCTAACTCTCTCTTTGAAAACATCCAGTGAATTAGCCTCCACTGCCTTCTGTGGCAGAGAATTCCACAGATTCACAACTCTCTGGGTGAAAATGTTTTTCCTCATCTCAGTCATAAATGGCCTACCCCTTATTCTTAGACTGTGACCCCTGGTTTTGGACTCCCTCAACTTCGGGAAATTTTTTCCTGCATCTAGCCTGTCCAATCCCCTAAGAATTTTAGATGTTTCTGTAAGAGCCCCTCTCTTCCTTCTAAATTCCAGTGAATGCAAGCCCAGTCAACCCACTGTTTCTTCATGTCAGTCACGCCATCATGGGAATTAACCTGGTGATCCTACACTGCACTCCCTCAACAGCAAGAATATCCTTCCTCAAATTAGGAGACCAAAACTGCACACAATACTCCAGGTGTGGTCTCACCAGGGTACACCACCCTGTAGGACATCCTTGCTCCTATACTGAACTCCTCTTGTTATGAATCACCAGGGGTTAAAAAAACGCATTAATTCAGGTGCATTCTTAAGCATAACACACTTCTCAATCATTTATGTTGGATACATAGTGCATATTATCAAATACATTAATCTCTGAGCAAAAGATTTTGAGAATAGCTGCTGTTTCCTCTGCCAATTTTTGCAATTGAAACGAGTTTCCGTTTCAAATCTCAGTGATGATATATGCAGAGCAAAGGGGTATCTTTCACCTGTAAACACATATGATTGCTGAATGTTTGGTTGAAAATCATATTAGTCGAACCTGGAAAAACATAGGTGATGTCCACTTCTCGGGAACTACTACCAGGGGGATTTTAAATTCGATTGGCAGGGGGATGGGATCCAAAGTAGTAGTGAGGCTGAAAGTTGATACAAAAAGTCAATGCCAGCAAGTTTAATAAACAGGGCAGGCAGAAGCATGGCAGGCAGTGGGGACAGACCATTGGATTAAATTGCATTTATTTCAATGCAAGAGGCCCGACAAGTAAGACAGATGAACTCAGGGCACGGATAGCCAGGTGGGACTGAGACATAATAGCAATTATGGAAACCTGGTCAAGGGAGGCGCAGGACTGGCAGCATAATGCTTCAGGGCGCATGTGCTACATATAGAGGTGGTGGTACAAGAGGAGAGGAAGCTGCTTTATTGAATAAGGATAACATTACAGAGTAGGCGGAGTTGACATTATTGAGGGATCGTCCAGTGAAACTGAGAAATAAAATTAGGATGATCGCCTGGTTGGGATGGTGCTACAGGCATACAAATAGTTAATGGGTATTGGTGAAATAAGTCTGCCAGGAGATTGCGGACATTTGCAACTCTAAAGGATTGTCATGGTTAGGGGGTTTAATCTTCCTAATATTGACTGCTACTGCCTTACTGGCAAGGGTTTTTGAGGTGGAATTTGGCTATTTTATTCAGAAAGTTTCCTCAGGCACCATAGAAGGTCCTATAAGGGAAAGAGAAGAGCTTGACCTTGACCTCAAGGAACATCCAGATGCTTTCTTCATGGCAGCGGGGGACTTCAACCAGGCAAGCCTTAAATCTGTTCTGCCTAAATTCTACCAGCACGTGAACATTGCAACCAGGGGGAAGAACAAACTAGACCTGGTGTACACCAACCTCAAAGATGCATATAAAGCAGCCCCCCTCCCCCATATCGGCAACTCTGACCACTTAGCGGTCATGCTCACACCTGCATATAGACCCAGGGTGAAACAGGACAGGCCAACGGTCAAAGATGTCAGAACATGGCCACAGGGAGCTACGGCAGCACTACAGGACTGTTTTGAAACCACACAGTGGGCCATCTTCAGAGAGGCAGCAACAGATGACAGTGGCATCAACCTCCAAGAATATACTGAATCCGTCATCGCATACATCAACAAATGTATTGAGGATGTAACGGTGGTAAAAACCATCAGGAGGCGTGCCAATCAGAAACCATGGCTAACTGGGGAAGTGTGTTCCCTACCGAGAATCCGGAATGCTGCATTCAAATCTGGGGACAACGAAGCATACAAACTGGCAAGGGGCAACCTATCCCGGGGGATCAGGGAAGCGAAGAGGCTGTACGGACAAAAACTCAATAGCCACTTCGCAAATGACAAAGACACACGTCGCTTGTGGCAGGGATTTCAGACCATCACTGACTACAAGCCTCCCCCGATGCGGATATGCCAAAGCAACCCCTCCCTACCAGATGAACTGAACGAGTTCTACGCACGGTTTGAGGTTAAAAACAGCACCCAGACACGTGCACCACTGCCATCTCCCAGTGACCAGTCGCTCAGGCTGTCCGCAGCCAGAGTTAAAAAGGCCTTCGCCAGCGTCAATCCACGCAAAGCTGCAGGGCCGGACAACATTCCTGGATGCGTTCTAAGAGACTGTGCCGAGCAACTGAAGGATGTCTTCACAGACATTTTTAACATCTCACTCAGCCAGGCAGTAGTGCCGAATTGTCTTAAGAGTGCCACCATCGTCCCTGTCCCGAAGAAACCAAACCCAGCCTGCCACAATGACTTTCGACCAGTGGCCCTTACACCCATTGTAATGAAGTGCTTTGAGCGACTAGTTATGCAGCACATCAAAAACAGTCTACCTGCCGACCTAGACCCACTGCAGTTCGCCTACAGAGCCAACCGATCCACAGAGGACGCAGTCTCAACAACACTGAACCTCGTGTTGTCACATCTCGATCGGAAAAACACCTATGCCAGGATCCTCTTCATAGACTTCAGCTCCGCTTTCAACACAATCATCCCGCAGCAGCTGGTGGAGAAGTTGGAGCTGTTGGGGATTGATGCTGGCACATGTAGCTGGGTCCTGAACTTCCTGTCGCAGCGGCAGCAGACAGTCAGGGTGGGCAGTAGGACATCAAAAACCATAGCCGTGAGCACTGGCTCACCCCAAGGCTGTGTCCTAAGCCCCCTTCTGTTTAGTCTGCTGACACACGACTGTACTGCCAGACTCAATAACAACTTCATCAGCAAGTTCGCTGATGACACAACAGTAGTGGGTCTCATCAGTGACAACGATGAATCGGCGTACAGGATGGAGGTGGAGCTGCTCACAGGTTGGTGCAAATCCCACAACCTCATTCTTAACGTGGGAAAAACTAAGGAGATGGTGGTTGACTTCAGGAGGGCGGGGAAACATCACCATGCATCTCTGCACATCGACGGAGCTGATGTGGAAAGGGTCAGCAGCATGAAGTTCTTGGGACTACACCTGTCTGATGACCTGACGTCCACGGCCAACACCACAGCTCTGGTCAAGAGAGCCCAGCAGCGACTTCACCCCCTCCGAAGACTACGGAAAGCAGGCCTCCCCACCACACATCTACGGACTTTTTACAGGGGGACTGTCGAGAGCACACTGACATACGGCATCACTTCCTGGTTCGGGAGCTGCAAGGCGTACGAACGGCACCAACTGGACAGGATAGTGAGGACCGCAAGCAGGATTATTGGTGCTCCACTACCCTTCCTGCTGGACATATACAAGAAGAGATGCATCAACAGAGCCATCTCCATCATCAAAGACCCTTACCACCCATCACATGACTTTTTCACCATCCTCCCATCTGGGAAGAGGTACAGGAGCATCAGCTGCAAAACCAGCAGGATGCTCCTCAGCTTCTTCCCACAGGCTATAAGACTGTTAAATGAACTTTCCCCCCTGCCAAGTATCGCGCACAAACCCCCCACACTGCAGCAGAGCCACTGTTGTGCCGCTGCCGGTCGGAACGGCTGTTGAATGTTATTGAATGTGATTAGAGGGTTAAATTGTTCATGACTGTATTTTAATTTTAATTGCTATTTATTTTGTAACGAAAACTGAACGGACACTGGTTGAGAAACGTTTTTTTGTTTCCTCTGAGTATGCGAATACTCAGGAAATGACAATAAAGATTTACAATTACAATTACAATTACAATCTCAGGAAACGGGACAAGGCAAGTGTCTGGGCAAACACTGGGCAGACAGTTGGTGGGCAAACACTTTGGGACCAACGGCCAAAATAGTACTGGAAAAAGGAGAGGGCTGGTCTGCAAGTTGAAGTCTAAATAGGGACAAGGCCAATGGTTTTTACAGGAACTTGTAGAAGTGATTAGAGAATGTTTTATGCATGAAAAGGGACGTCAGGAAAGTGGAAGCATTTAAAATGTATAGGGTGAGTTCAAGGTACACAGGTTACTGTTAGAGTGAAGGGCAAGACAGGCTGGAGTAAGGAACCACGGATGATGAGAGGAATTAAGGCTCTGGGTCAGGATTAAGATGACTTGTAACTGGTATAGGCAGCTAGGATAAAGTAAACCACTGGAGGAGTATGGGGATTGACGAGCATACATGAAAATAAATTCTAAAGGGCAAAAAGAGTCACAGGAGATGGGAAAGTCCTTCAATTAATATTTCTCTTCTGTTTTTACCATGGCAAAATACATGAAGACAAGTAAACTTGGGAAAGTTAATGAAAGTGCCTTGAGGACAGTTCGTATTACAGGCGAGGTGGTGCTGGATGACCTAAAGCGTATGAGTGTAGATAACTATCCGGGGCCTAATCAGATATGTCCAAGGACATTGTAGGAAGCTAGAGAAGAAAGTGCAGGAATCCTGGGCTGAGATATATGAATCATCTTTAGCCATGGGTTTGGTGCCAGAAGATGCAAAGCTGGTTAATGTTGTGCCTCTATTTAATAAGGACTGCAAAGAGCAAAAACTGGGAACTACGGAGCTGTAAACCTAGTATCAGTGGTAGACAAGTTAGTGGGGAGGATTCTGAAGGATAAAATATAAATCTATTTGGAAAGATAGGGGTTGATAGTTAAGAGCCTGTCCCACTTGGGCGACCTAATCCATGAGTTCTGGCGAGTTTACCTTCGACTCATACAGCATGGTCACCACGGGATTGTAGGAGTTCTTCGTAACTCTCCTTCATGCTCGAGAGTGGTCTCCGCGTACTCGAGGCCTCAGCTAGGTCGCGGCGTATTTTTCAATATGTAAAAAAATGCCCGCGAGTCAAAAAAGGTCATCATGGAAAAAATCGATACTATTTTTACTCATAGGTTTAGTCATAGTAGGTCGTAGTAGGTCGGCATGTTAGTCGTAGATCGAGGGTAGTCGAGGGTAGTCGAAGGTAGTCGTAGATAGTCTTCATCATAGTCGAAGGGAGATCGAAGGAGGTCGTTTTCACTCTCCACTATTTGGTGTCCAATTTTCCCGAAGCTAGTCGTAGCTAGTCAAAGCTGGTCTTCAACATGGTCGAAGGAGGTCTTCTACATAGTCGAAGGAGGTCTTCAACATGTCATTTTTTCAAACTCTTCTAAACTCGCCAATTAGGTCGCCAAAGTGGGACAGCCCCTTTAAGATACTGCCAGAGAGAAGAGGGCATGGTCCAGATGGTAGGGATCCTTGATGATAGATGCCACCCTCTTGAGGCAGTGCCTCATGGAGATGCTTTAGATGTAGGGGAGGACTATGCCTGTGATGGACCGTGATGAGCCCACCACACCCTGCAACCTCCTGCATTCTTGTGCATTGGACATTACTATACCAGCCATGATGCTACCAGTCAAGATACTTTATACAGTATAGCTGTGAGCCGAGAGATCAAGAAATATAAGTGCATAGTTCCCTGAAATTGACTTCACAGTTAGATAGGGAGATGAAGAAGGCTTTTGACATACTCACCTTTGTAGGCGAGTCAGGAACTTTATAGAAATTGGGACATTATGTTGCAGGTGAACAAGACATTGGCAAGGCTACACTGGGGAACTGTGTTCAGTTTTAGTTTACTCTATCTAGGCCTTTCACTATTCAAAATGAGTACAAAGGTTAGGCCTTCATGGTGCAGCTATTCAAGTTGTTGGTGAGACAACTCTTGGAGTACTATGTGCAGTTTTGGTCATCCTGCCATGGAAAATATGTATTAAATGAAAACCGTGCAGAAATGTTTCACCAGGATGTTAACTGGACTTGCAATCATGAGTTACAGGGAGATGCTGGATAGGCTGGGAGTTTCTTTCTTTGAAACTTATAAGGCACTAAATTATGAGGATATGGATAAAGTGAATGCTCAAAGTCTTTTTCCCATTATAGAATGATCGAGGATTCTAAAACTAGAGGGCATAGGCTAATGGTGAGAGGGGAGACATTTAACAGGGACCTCAGGAGCAACTTCTTCTTTAAGAGGATACAGCTGATCTGGAATGAGCTGCCGAAGGATGCTATGGAAATGGATAAAATTACGATCTACAAAAGACATTTAGACAGATATTTTCCGAGGAAGGGTTTTGAAGAATACAGACCAAATGCAGGCAAATGGGACTAGCCCAGAATGCCAATTTGGTCAGCATGGATGAAATGGAACAGAGGGCCTGAGAGGCTGCTCCCATGTGTATAGCCCAAAGATGCTATGAATTCTGGAGATGATATTGAGGCATGCAGTGCAAGTAGCTCAATGTAAAGTTTCATACAGCACATTAAACACACTGACGATCTTCATGGAAAATGTACCTGGCCGAACCCTTCTTCACTTCCCTGTTAGTGATATGAATAGATGGCCTTTTCCCAATTGTTTGGCATTCCTGCTCTTGATCAACCACTTGGGAAAAGGCAGGAATTTAAACGATTAATTCATTATTTTTTTTAAATCTCTGCGCCCCTCCCCCTCCCCTCCTCAACCTACAAGGAATGCCAAACAATTGGGAACGCCTGCCTAATCGATTAAACTTCTCACTGTAAGTAGAATCATCAGGACAAACGTTCAACCCAATGTACAAACAAAATGCCACAGTGCTGTGCATCCTCACCATTCCTCATTGTAACCATAACCTTTACTTTAAAAACATTTTTTTTAACCCTGTGTACAATGTATCCCGATTTACAGATGTTATCAATTAATTTCACAATGCAAATGAATGGTTTTGTAGTAGTTTCTGAAGCTGCTACAATATTGCATTCTATTTAATCATAGTCACTGGTGATCCTGTCAGCTTTCTGGTGGAGCAGTTTGTGAAGAAGAGAGTAACTGTGTAATTAACAAGATCGGCAGCATTGGAGAGCTGTAATTGTTGTAGGAAAGCTTCATTGAATATGTAGTGCAGCCGTCTTCATTAACATGGAAATAGCCTTTCCTTCATTTTGCACATCTTCACATCTGCTACATTCAATGCCATATTACTTTTATTGTCACAGATTTGATTGCTCCCAAGTACTAACTGTTTACAACATTCTTCATGCTGTGATTTCTTTAAAAGAGCATTCCCTTCAGCCTTGTGAAATGCTGCAAGTAATTTCAAGGTAGCATACCTTTCATATTTACTGTGTGATATTTATGGACTGGCATGTTGTGAGGAACCCGTAAGGTATGCACATAATTAATTCCGTCCCTCAACTAAATAAACATAATTTAAGATTATGTTTATTAAGACAAGGGTCTCGATCTGAAATGCCACCCATTCCTTCACTCCAGAAATGTTGCCTGTCCTGCTGAGTTACTCCAGCATTTTGTATCTATCTTTCATGTAAACCAGCATTTGCAGTTCCTTCCTACACGTTTAAGGCACTAGTTCCTTTATCAGTATTTTCAAAAAATCTATGGCTTTTTTCCTATAGGTTCTCCTAGCAAGAAGTGGAAGTTGCAATTGAATTTGCCAGCTTGCTGTATAAAATATCTTAAAAGAGGAACTATTCATATTTACACTTAAGAATGAATGTAACAATTAGAGATTGTGCTTGATATTTGCTTCTGAATAACATCAAAATTCAATGTGATATTTTGTATGTACTGTAATCCATTTTGCTTGTTCCTGCCGCCTGCCTGCAGAAACAGCATGGTGGCATCCACAGCGTGTTGGACGTGTTGTTGTAGCTAAGGCAACTTTCACCAAGTCAGGAAAACTTGAGAAAATAGGAGCACATGTTGGCTCCTGGCATCTCAAACATCCCCATCATTTAATGAGCCTTCCCGAGGTGTCGTGGGCCTAACGCAACCAAACACCAGTGAACGGAGGTGCCCACTTGATAACCCCCAATGGTATATTTACATCTACAGTATATGATTAGTTTTTTATAACAACTAGTCAACATGTAAGTAGATGTTTTTTGCATACGGGGTTTTTTCATTATCCTTAGCATAAGTTGGTATATTCAGTTAGATAGTAAGATAATACTTTGGCTTCAGGGCTTGGTTTTCTTAGTTGAACACTTATCCTGGAGTTATAGCACACGTACTTTGTGTTTTAATAGTAATTGATGATTGTGGCTGCTCTAGTTGTTGTAAGCAGGAGTACAGTGAGACATAGAACAAAACCTCTCCACCGTGTCAGTTCCCCATAGCCCTCAATTCCTCGACCTTTCAAGAATGATGTACCTTCACTTTAAACAAAACTGATGATAATTTTCTAGGTGGAAAATATTTTTTTTATGTACCTTAGTTTAAAATGACCAGCCCCTAAACTTGTACCAATGTCTGTCCCCTGATAACTATGCCCTGTGTAACCATGTCCTCTAATGCTGGATAACTGAGTGGCCTTTAACGTTGGTGGACAGACCCATTAAAAACATTGATCATTACTTTCAATGTATAATAGCCTGACTCCAATTTTGGGCAGGTTATGAATACCTCTGAGCGATGACAGGCCAGGCTAAATTTCCTGTTTGAGTCTGGGTGACTATGCAGAAGAAGGTTAAATAAATAAAACTGACAACACTTTGGGATGCTGACTTCAACATGCCAAGCTCGCTGCATTTCAGTGCAAAGTGTTCAGCTGCATGTGAGTAACTTCTTCAGGAGAGGTCAGTTGTAATTTAACTTTTCTTCATCACTCTATTAGAATGCTTCTTCTTCTTAAAGCCCTGTCCCACGGTACGAGTTCATTCCATGAGTTCTTCCGAGTTTGCCTTGATTCGAACTCGTCAGTACTCAGGGTTCTCATGGACATTTTTCATCATGTTGAAAAATCTTCACGAGTCTTCCCGTGCTTACCTGCCATTAGCGAGTCTTCCCGAGTACCTGGTGTTAGCGCTAAGAAACGTCCCCGAGCTCCGCCGTACCCGCTACGTTCATTCTCCGTGCTTACCATCGAGTCCACACTCAAGATTAGAAGTTGTTCAGCCAAAGCTGAACACACTTCTCAGCATCTGCATACATCTGCCTACAATGGTGTCTGTCTTGTCACTTCTTGTGCGTGGTGGTGGAAAGATTGGTGGAAACAGGGCCGCGACGTGAACGCTCTTTCCTTGACCCTTGTTCGAATGCTGTTGCTTTGGGTTTAGACTTTGTCGATGGACTTCCGTCACTTCCTGCAACTATCAGTGCAAACAAGGAGAGCTTAGCACAGAAATTGAGAGGACGCAAGTAGGCCCCCTCGGTCATGGCTGACCATGAGTGATGCATCCTAGTTTGGGCCTACTTCCTCACAGAAATTGAGAGGACGGAAGTGATGTCAGGAGAAAATATGAACAACATGCTGAGTAGTGTTGGCTGCTTCAGGAGAAAGGTTTCTTCAAAGTATTTGTGACGGGAGATTATTTTACATGCCTTGGAGGTTTCCTCATCACTTTTAATGGTATCACCATCACACAATTAAATTATGCAGATCCAATATCCAACCTCATCCACTGTATCCGCTATTCCAGGTGTGGACACCTATATATATCGGCAAGACCAAACTGGGTGATTGTTTCGCTGAACACCTTCGCTCAGTCCGCCTAAACCTACGCGATCTCCCCGTTTGCTAAACATTTTAACTCCCCCTCCCATTCCCACACTGACCTCTCTGTCCTGGGCTTCCTCCATTGGCAGAGTGAGGCCCTGCGCAAATTCAAGTTCAAGTTCAAGTTCAAGTGAGTTTATTGTCATGTGTCCCTGTATAGGACAATGAAATTCTTGCTTTGCTGCAGCACACAGAACATAGTAGGCATTTACTACAAAACAGATAAGTGTGTCCATATACCATGATATAAATATATACACACATGAATAAATAAACTGATAAAGTGGAAATAACAGATAATGGGTTATTAATAATCAGAGTTTTGTCCGAGCCAGGTTTAATGGCCTGATGGCTGTGGGGAAGGAGCTATTCCTGAGCCTGGTTGTTGCAGTCTTCAGGCTCCTGTACCTTCTACCTGAAGGTAGCAGGGAGATGAGTGTGTGGCCAGGATGGTGTGGGTCTTTGATGATACTGCCAGCCTTTTTGAGGCGGCGACTGCGATAAATCCCCTCGATGAAAGGAAGGTCAGAGCTGATGATGGACTGGGCAGTGTTTACTGCTTTTTGTAGTCTTTTCCTCTCCAGGGCGCTGGAGGAGCAGCACCTCATATTTCGCTTGGGCAGCTTACAACCTAGTGGTATGAATATTAATTTCTCTAAACTCAAGTAACCCTTGGTTTCCCTCTCTCTCTCACCCTCCCCCACTACTTCTCTAACCAGTTTCACTGTCCTCCTGATTAATTTTACTGTTTGTATGCTCGTTGTTATACTGTCTGTATGCTAACAATGAACCATTCGACATTTCCTTGTAGCATCATCTGCTTTGATCTGTCATTTTCACACCCGACCCTCCCATATCTCTAGTTTCCCTCTGCCTTGACTCTCAGACTGAAGAAGGGTCTCGACCTGAAACAGCACCAATTCTTCCTCTCCAGAGATGCTGCCTGTCACAAATCATTGGTATAGTCTGTGAACTGCTCAGTCTGCAGCTCCAATCCTCTCTAGTCACAGCCTCCTAACCTGAAAAGGGCCCTTTTATTTCTATTCCCTGTTTTACTTGTTAACTAGTCCCCATTTCAGGCCAGTTTTTCCTGCCAATATTGTACACTCTCATTTTGTTTCCTAATCCCTTGGGTGGCAACCTATCTATGAACCTCCTACAAGTACAAATGCAACTCATCGAGTGGTTTATACTTATCTATTCTGCTGGTTATAACCTAAAAAAAAACTAATGAATTAGTCAAATAAGCTTTTTCTTTCATAAGTAAATGAGTATGGAGGAGCAAGAGTCACCAGACCCTCAGGACTGCTCCACCATTGAAATAAACTGATCTACTCTGGCATAAACTTTGCTTCCACAACCGTTCCTGTAACCCTCAATGCCTTCATCTTTCACATATTTATCTGTCTCCGCCTTAAATATTTCTCATAATCTGGCCTTCACCGCCCTTGGGGGCAGAGAATTTCAGAGACTCATCGTGGACTGAGGGAGGACATTTCTATGGACCTCAGTTTGAAATAATCGATCTGTTATAAATAAGTAAAGCCATATTGACTGTGGAGGTAAAATAATATTTAGTAGAGGATACTAATGCAAAGACTTCCCATTCAAAACATGGTCAATGTTTTCCCACCTTCATTGTTACATTAATTTTCATTTCAGATGTTCTGGAAATTGCTTTGACTGTCAAAGCTAAATGAGGTTTGCCTTTGTTTTCCTTTTCACTGCACTTTATGAGCCTCCAATTCCATTAATGGTGTTGAATGTCTGTAATATCTTTATTGTTTGAGAGACGAGAGGACATAATCTCATACCAGCTATGTGTTTAGTGTACTTTTTAAAACATTCATTACACTGTACTTGTAAATGGATCTGATCGGAACTGGATACATAAACTAAGGCTGCTTACAGCCCCCTTAGGAGAGGAGGTCAGTGATGACTTTAAGGCTTGAGTATTCCTTTTAAAAAGTGACATTTCCTGTCCTATCCATATGCCGACTGAATAATCAATCAAATCTAATTTCAGCTTCCCCACCATTACATCTGTGGTCACTTAATTGGACCCGTTTTGGATATGCGTGATAGAATGAGCAATAACATTGGAACAGATTTCTCGCCTCAAATAGCACATTGTTTTTAGGGTAAATTTGCTCTGTCGAGCCCAGTTAACTGTCTAAATATTCCATTAAAAACTTGCATTGAAAAGGTAGGCTGAACATAAATGTTCACAGTTGATTTAATCTACTTACTGGTGCATCTTCAATTCAACTAATTTTCCTTTGTTGTTTTGGTAGGAGGATTACATCAGTAATTCAGAGACTATGGGAAATAGAAAGTAAGCAGCTCGGAGTCTGTCACCATCTGCATGACTGAGTGAGTGGTTTATGGTTGAACATTAAATTAGCCTCAAATTTGCAAAGACTGCACCAGTCATTACTTCTAGCACCAAATCATATAAAATCTTGTGGACACCGAGTTCTAATATTGAGCGCACTGCTAATGGAGACAGAAACATTTATACAAAATCATTATCCATTCTCATCGGATTTTTATAAATTCCATCCTGCATTTTTGGTAAAGTTTCTTTTGAATTGTTTTTTTTTTACCAGTAAATTCTTACATCCAGTTTTTCTCAACTTGAAGCTCTACTGATCATATTTGATTTAAACAGGTATGGCATGAGAATTATTTTCTCCCCCGATCTGTTCTATCCATTGTATCCCTTTGTGTGAAAACTCTCAAGGTCAGTGAATAATTGGAAGTTTGAAAAAAACTAACAGCAGTCTGATTTGTAAATGGAATCAATTTTAATCTTGTATCAACTTCGCATTTCATTCTGAGCTTGTCAATCACAGTATTTTGTAAGTGATTTTTAAATATGCATTGTAATGAGCTCAGGCTTTATTTAAAGTAAGTCTAGTTCCCTTAAGCACAAAGAACCAAACATGTGTTTAATATCAATGAACTCTTATAAAATGTTGGCTCTAATACTGCCTTGGAGGCTTGTTTAGAGCTAGGAAGTGGAATTCATGTCAGAAAACTAGAAGCATGAGCTTTTAATTGCAGATTATCTTTTACATCGCTCCTTATTTCCTGTCTGAAACCCATCCTGACGGACAAATGGCTTTTCTTTGGAGTGAAATTCCAATGTTAGGAGAGAACAGCAGGCACATTTATTCTAACATTTAGGGACGAACTGCAGATGCTGGTTTAAACCGAAGATAGACACAAAAAGCTGGAGTAACTCACGGGTCAGGCAACATCTCTGGAGAAAAGGAATAGGTGCCGTTTCGGGCGAGACCCTTCTTCAAACTGAGCTAGAAAATGGTTTTGACCCAAAACGTCATCTATTCCTTTTCTCCAGATATGCTGCCTGATCTGCTGAGTTACTCCAGCTTTTTGTGCCCATCTACAGCTATTTAAACAGTGGATTAGAGGATTGGCAGAATGTAGTGGATAGCGGGAGAGATTATGGTGAGGAACTAGAACACACTACAGTGGGTGGAGTAGTCAAAGGTTCTAGATTGAGATCTAGATGTAGTAAACTGAAAAGCTCTAGATAGAGCATCACTCATCACTGGACAATTTTATATTGGACAATTTTTATCAAAGCCAATTAATCAAGCCAATTTATCTACAAACCTGTACGTTTTTAAGATTGTGAAGATCTCGGAGAAAACCCACGCAGATCACTGGGAGAACGTACAAACTCCATACAGACAGCACCCATAGTCAGGATCGAACCAGGGTGTCTGGCGCTGCATTTGCCGTAAGGCAGCAACTCTACCGCTGCGCCACCGTGACTGCCCTACTGTCACAACAATGTACACACTTCAAAAAATATTCTTCATCGGCTCTGAGCTACTTGGGGTCATGGTGAAATTGAAAAAGTCGATATAAATTCAAATTGTTTTTATTTCTCACCTCTTTTATCTGTTGGGTTTCTTAAGATTGAGGCAGTGGCTAGTAAATATAAAATGTGTTAAAACACGTGGTTAAAACCTCTTTCGAAGCTATCAATTTGAAACTTGAGCCTAACAAATAAACTGCACTATACTATTTTATTAATTCTCGTACTGGGCGTGGCACTTTCCTGCAGTCAGCATTTATTGCACATTCCCAGATGCCCCCTGAGAAGGTGGTGGTGAGCTGCATTTCCAGGCAAATGTAAGGCAAATTTTGCTCCTGCTTCAAAGTTTTCAAATTTTCATAAATTCATAAATCATAAGAGCAGAATTAGGCCATTCGGCCCATCAAGTGTACTCTGCCATTCAATCATGGCTGATGTATCTTTCCCTGTCAATCCTGTTCTCCTGCCTTCTCCCTGATGCCCCCTCATCCTTCTAAATTCCAGTGAGTACAGGCCCAGAGCCATTAAACACTCATCATATCTTTTTTGACCAAACCTAAATGTTAAAGTCAGGAAATCACTTGTTCTTTGATGAAACAATTAAAGGGAAAAGTGAATTTTTTTGACAGTTTGGCCATTTCTCATGGCTAGTGGATATACAAGGCTGAGTATGGCTGAGTTACTCCAGCATGTTGTGTCTATCTTCCTCTTAACTATCTTCAATCTTTCATCAGTAAAAGTCACTTCCACTGATTCTATATCACAGTGGTTGAAAGCACCCCAAACACTTCAGAACCCCTCAAAATAAAAAGTGCCTAGCACTGCTCAAGGATAATGAAGGGAATTTGTGCTTAGAAACATAGAAACATAGAAAATAGGTGCAGGAGGAGGCCATTCGGCCCATTGAGCTAGCACCACCATTCTTTGTGATCATGGCTGATCGTCCCTTATCAATAACCTACCTTCTCCCCATATCCCTTGACTCCACGAGCCCCTCGAACTCTAACTCTCTCTTAAATCCATCCTGTGATTTGGCCTCCACTGCCCTCTGTGTTGCATGGAATTCCACAAATTCACAACTCTCTGTGTGAAAAAGTTTTTTTCTCATCTCAGTCTTAAATGACCTCCCTTTATTCTAAGACTGTGGCCCCTGGTTCTGGACTCGCCCAACATTAGGAACATTTTTCCTGCATCTAGCTTGTCCAGTCATTTTATAATTTTATATGTTTCTATAAGATTCCCCCTCATCCTTCTAAACTACAGTGAAAACAAGCCTAGTCTTTATAATCTTTCCTCATATGACAGTCCCGCCATCCCGTGGATCAATCTCGTGAACCTACGCTGCACTGCCTCAATCACAAGGATGTCCTTCCTCAAATTAGTAGACCAAAACTGTACACAATACTCCAGATGTGGTCTCACCATAGCCCTATACTACTGCAGAATAAGTCTGGGGATGTGGGTGAGGTACTAAAAGAGTTATTTGCATCTGTTTTCACCAAGTAGAAGGACATGGTGGACAGTGAAATCTGTGTAGAGAATACTGATATGCAAGGGCAGTTTGAGATTAAGAAGGCGGAGGTGTTGGGGCTTTTCAAGAGCAGTAAGGTGGATAAATCCTGGGAACCTAATGGGATTTATCCCAGGATACTGACAGAGGCAAGGGATGAGATTACTGGAGCCTTGACTTCTCCAGCCAAAGGAGAGGACCCAGAAGACTGGAGAGTAGTTCATGTTCCTTTATTCAAGAAGGGATGTAGAGAGAATCCAGGGAATTATAGGCTGGTGAACCTCACATGAGTGATATCAAACCCATTGGAGAAAATTCTTTGGCATTGGATTTAATCCCATTTGGAAAAGAATATGTTAAATAGGGTCAGTCAGCATGGCTTTGCACACGGCAGGACATTACTAACATGATCAAGCATTTTGAGAAGGTGATAGAAACATAGAAACATAGAAATTAGGTGCAGGAGTAGGCCATTCGGCCCTTCGAGCCTGCACCGCCATTCAATATGATCATGGTTGATCATCCAACTCAGCATCCCGTACCTGCCTTCTCTCCATACCCTCTGATCCCCTTAGCCACAAGGGCCACATCTAACTCCCTCTTAAATATAGCCAATGAACTGGCCTCGACTACCCTCTGTGGCAGAGAGTTCCAGAGATTCACCACTCTCTGTGTGAAAAAAGTTCTTCTCATCTCGGTTTTAAAGGATTTCCCTCTTATCCTTAAGCTGTGACCCCTTGTCCTGGACTTCCCCAACATCGGGAGCAATCTTCCTGCATCTAGCCTGTCCAACCCCTTAAGAATTTTGTAAGTTTCTATAAGATCCCCTCTCAATCTCCTAAATTCTAGAGAGTATAAACCAGGTCTATCCAGTCTTTCTTCATAAGACAGTCCTGACATCCCAGGAATCAGTCTGGTGAACCGTCTCTGCACTCCCTCTATGGCAATAATGTCCTTCCTCAGATTTGGAGACCAAAACTGTACGCAATACTCCAGGTGTGGTCTCACCAAGACCCTGTACAACTGCAGTAGAACCTCCCTGCTCCTATACTCAAATCCTTTTGCTATGAAAGCTTTACCATTCGCTTTCTTCACTGCCTGCTGCACATGCATGCCTACTTTCAATGACTGGTGTACCATGACACCCAGGTCTAGCTGCATCTCCCCTTTTCCTAGTCGGCCACCATTTAGATTGATGAAGATGATTAGTGAGGGCAGGGCAGTAAATGTTGCCAGCACGGATTTTAGTAAAGCATTTTCGTAAAGCATTAATCGGCGGCATGGTGGCGTAGCGGTAGAGTTGCTGCCTTACAGCACATGCAGGATCGGAGACCCGGGTTCAATCCCGACTATGGGTGCTGTCTGTATGGAGTTTGTACTTTCTCCCACGTGAGTTTTCTTCGAGATCTGCGGTTTCCACACTCCAAACACGTACAGATTTTTAGATTAATTGGCTTGGTATAAGTGTAAATTATCCCTATTGTGTGTAGGGTAGTGTTAATGTGCGCTGATCGCTGGTCGGTGCAGAATGGTGGGCCAAAGGGCCTGTTTCCGCGCTGTATCTCTAAAACTAAAAACATTTGATAAAGTCCCTCATAGTAGGCTCATCCAGAAGATGAAGATACATGTCTTTGTTATATGGATTTAGAACACTCTTACTGATAGAAGACGGAGGGTCATGGTGGAAGGATAACATTCAGGCTAGAGATCTGTGACCAGTGGAGTACTGTAGCGATCTGTGCTGGGGCCTCTGCTGTTTGTGATGTATATATAAATGAATTGGATGTAAACACAGGTTATTAAGTTTGCAGATGACACCAAGATTGCTGTGTTCACAGGCTGTAAGGAAGACTGTAAAAGTATACGGCGGGACATTGATCAGTTACAGAAATGGACAGTGAAATGGCAGATGGAGTTTAATTTGAGCTATTGTGAGGTGTTGCACTTTAGGAGATCAAGTGTAAAGGGAAATTATACAATTAATTACATGATCCTTAGCAGAATTGATGTACAGAGGAATCTTGGGGTCCAAGTCCATAACTCTCTGAAAGTAGCAACACAAGTAGAAAGAGTGGTAAAGAAGGCAAGGGTGTGCTTGTTTTCATAGGTTGGGGCATGAAGAAAATCAGGAAGTCATGATGCAGCTTTATAGAAATTTAGTTAGGTGACATTTGGGGTATTGCATGCAGTTCTGATCATCGCATTACAGGAAGGATTTGGAGATGAAGTTTACTCGAGTGTGGATGAAGTTTACCCGAATAATTCCTGTATTAGGGGGTATTATCAAAGCAGATTATTGTCTTGGAACACAATAACTTGGATTATTATCCCTGGAACACAAGATATTGCAGGGAGACCCGATAAAAGTATCTATAATTATGAAAGGCATAGATGAAATAGACAGTCAGAATCTTTTTCTCAGGATAGAAAAATCAAATACTAGAGTGCATAGCTTTAAGGTGAAAGAGGCAACGCTTAATGGAGATATGCAAAGGTTTTTTACACAGAAGGTGGTGAGTGCCTGGTTCACATTGCCAACTGTGGTGGTTGATGCAGATACAATAGTGGCATTTGAATAGGCATTTGGATATACATGGACTGGAGGGATATACATTATGCACAGGCAAATCAGTTGGGCTTGGCCTTATGTTTGGCATAGACATTGTGGGCCAAAGGGCCTGTTCTTGTGCTGTACTGTTTATGCTCTATGTCCTAATTCACCTTTTTAGAGTTCCAAGACATCTCCAATCCCACAAAGCAACACGATTCAGGATCTAAGTCTTGGTGTTCACATCCCTGGATTGGGATTTGACCCTTAAACCTCTAACCCCTGTGTCCACATATGTTGCTGCGATGCAGTGACAACACACAATAACACAACTATTGTGGCAAGATTTGTATTCATAAGCGATGATAACGTTTATATTGAAGATGAGTAATTATGAGGAAAAAATATATTCATTTGCCTTCGAAAATACCGAAACGGAGATGGATGTAACATCATTAAATTGTCTCCATCAAGTTAACTGTTAAAGGGTGTTATCACATGTACATTTAAAAAAAAACTTATCTAAGTATGGGTGGCACAATGGCGCACTGGTACAATTGCTGCCTTACAGCACTAGAGACCTGGGTTCAATCCTGACTACGGGCGCTATCTGTATGGAGTTTGTAAGTCTTCCCGTGACCTGTGTGGGTTTTTTTGCGGGATCTCCGGTTTCCTCCCACACATTAAACAAAAAATGTACAGGTTTGTAGGTTAATTGGCGTGGTAAAATAGTATATTGTTGCCAGTGTGTGTAAGATAATGTTAGTATACGGGGATTGCTGGTCAGCATGGACTCAGTGGGCAGAATGGCCTGTTTCACCGTGTATCTCTAAACTAAACTAAACTAAACTAAATTATTCTAAAGTCATAGTTACCAAAAACTCTGGTTTGAAGGATAATTAATCAAGATCCATCATTTGATTTGATAGTCAATCACTATAATTTGAATTGAAAATGATTTCTGTGATCTGATATATCTGCTTGAATAATACTCTATTTTACTTCTCGTCAACATTTATTTCTGGGTCAGCTTTCTTTTAATCTCTTTAGCAGGAATTTTATAGTCATTTTTCAATGTTTTAATGCACTATAGGGAGTTCCTTAATGGTGATCAACTGGAATTTAATTCATGGATTGCATTGAATAATTGAGGTATCGGCTCGGCTTTGACAGAATTTAATGTGTGACTATGCTGAAGACTTCCAGGGAATAAATTACAGGTATTCAATATAGTCAACTTTCTGATGCCTTTCTTCCAGATAAGTATGGACACCTCTTTGATAAAATGGTTATATGGTAAGTGGAAAATATTCAGTATGCAGACCATGCCCCAGCAGAATTTCTCATCGATGATTTGTAACCAGTAAATCCGATTCAGATTCAGATTCAGATTCAATTTTAATTGTCATTGTCAGTGTACACTACAGAGACAACGAAATGCATTTAGCATCTCCCTGGAAGAGCGACATAGCAAACGATGTGGATGTGTAAATGTGTATGAACAGTCATTCCCATCAGACAACAAAGTTAATGTATAATTTTAAGGCAGAGATATTGATTAGTATGGGTGTCAGGGGTTATGGGGAGAAGGCAGGAGAATGGAGTTAAATGGGGAAGATAGATCAGCCACGATTGAATGGCAGTGGGCTGAATGGCCTAATTCTACTCCTATCATTTATTTACTTCTGAATTCAAAATTGTGCTGCAGTGTTTTTCAAATGACACACTCTGCCCAGAAGAAAACATTTGGGAAAAATATTTTGCAATAAATAAAATTGTTTGCATGTGATATTGTCACTATTTGTCATACTGTATGGGTGAATGGCGCTGGCAAGAGAGATCATTACTTTTGAATCTCTGCTGAAGGTCAAAAGTCGACGTAGAAAAGTCGACGTAGATACTTAAATAAGCTGTTCAGACTATTACTAGTTTTGTGCCTCCACCGTCCTTTCAGACAGTGAGTTTCAACCCTGCCATTTATTGAGTGAAATAATATTTTCTCAGATCTCGCATATTCTTCCCAGCGATTAACTAAATCCTTTGGGCCCTCCCAGTTTACATTGCTTCTTTGCACTTCCTGGATTGAATACTGACCGCTGGTGCTGTGTGTTGGCAGTTTGTACATTTTATGTATCTACGTGAGTTTCCACTGATTTCTGCTCTGGTTTCAGCCAAATTAAAAAGATGTGCTGCTTAATTTTGCTACTTTTAAATATCGTCCTTAGTGAAGTGGTTAATCAAAAGAATCAGAGAGGGGTTGATGGACAAGCGAGAGAGAATAAGGTGTAGGACAAAAGTGGGGAAAAAAGGCGATGCGGGTGGAGTTAATAGGATTGTTGCGCCAGGGGCCAGCATGGACCCTATGGGCTGAGTGGCCTCTTCCCACATTGTATTACGTAAGCACCCTTTCGGACCTCTTGTAATTTTATACACCTCAATTTAATCTCTGCTAGATCTTCTTTGTTTCAAAGAAAACAATCCCAGCCCCAGTGTGCTCCCCACACAACTATACCCTCCAGTCCTGTCAACATATGTTCCCAATGTTGGGGGAGTCCAGAACCAGGGGCCACAGTTTAAGAATAAGGGGTAAACCATTTAGAACGGAGATGAGGAAAAACGTTTTTCACACAGAGGGTTGTGAATCTTAATTCTCTGCCTCAGAAGACAGTGGAGGCCAATTCTTTGGATGCTTTCAATAGAGAGTTAAGCCCCGTCCCACTTTCATGACCTAAATCGCGACCCCTGACGACCTTTAACGACCTAAAAATGTTTTTTTAAAGTGCAGGTAATAACGTGCTACATACACTGGTACACAGATCCAACAATACATACATACAGCGCTCCCTCAGAGGACCTCAAAAAACGCTTGTGAGTAGAAATAAGTTTTAAGTCTAGACTTAAAGGAGTCGATGGAGGGGGCAGTTCTGATGAGAAGAGGGATGCTGTTCCACAGTCTAGGTGCTGCAACCGCAAAAGCGTGGCTGCCCCTGAGCTTATAGTCAGTAGCCCCAAGTCGGCCGACCTGAGGGACCTGGAGGTAGAATGGTGGGTTAGCAGATTTTGGATGTAGGTGGGGGCAAGCCTGTTAAGGGCTTTGTATACATAAAGGAGGAGCTTGAAATTGATTCTGAACTGCACTTGGAACCAGTGGAGAGAGGCCAGAATCAGTATTGACTGTAAATGTAATTTATCTCCAATCTAACTAATGTTCTGCTCATGTCCACCATGTTCTTATTCTACAAGATGTGTTAATACACAATACATGTTCCTTCATCTACACTCAGTTTGGATGAAACATTCGCTTCCCTTGTTAATCCTTCTCAAACCCTTTAACTCACTCTTCTTCAGATAGCGTTTCATTTGCCACCTTCGTGCCAACTTAACCAGTCATTAATATGTTCAATGGGAAATAAAATGTTGTACATGTTCATCTGGTCACTAATCTCCCTCAGAGATAAAAAGAGAATTAACGAATAGGTTTATGACCTGAAATGGGAATAGTTAGGGATAACCTGGTTTTGAGATGCAGTGAAAAGGGGGAAGGGGATGAGAGAAAAAAGATGGAAGGCGGGAGATATTAAATGACAAATAAGGGAGAAAAAATGATGGGTATAGACAATCTTAAAAAAGACAAGATGGCTATTTGGAGGATCAGCAATTAAGAGAAACAGGGTCAAGTGAAGTTGCTGAGCATGAAGGAAAAATGAAACAAAAATGCCAAAATGCTGACAGTGTGAAACTGTTGAAATGTTAGACAATGCAGTTATAAATGAGTCTGACTGGATGATTTGGTGCTGCTCCTCAATCTAATGTTGAGCTTCATTGAAACAATGTAGGATGTTAAAATGGAGTAGTCGTGAGGGGATAGACACAAAATGCTGGAGTAACTCAGCAGGACAGGCAGCATCCCTGGACAGAAGGAATGGGTGACGAATGAGGAACTCCCAACTCCCAAATATGTCCTGTCCTGGACCTACCTCAGATCCTTGATGGATTATGTGCTAGCTAAATTCATGGGGTCTTGTTTCACGTTAAGTTAAATTAATAATGAATGAGGCCAGCTACTGCTTTTCATAGTCACTGACCTAGCACAAACAATCTGTTGGCTAGTTGTGCTAGCTGGCTATTTATCACATCTTTATGAGCAGGAACAAATTCTTGGCCTTTTAGGATATGTTCTCTCTGAACTTAGTCCTGTGCTCGGTTAATTATTGCCCAGAAATAAACCAGGTCATCACCATGTACAAGAGTGAGACATTGACCAAAAGATGCATTATGAATCCACACTGAAGAATGTACTTTTATATACTGTTGCCTATTCACAGAAGTGATTACCATCAGTTAATGTGAAATGGACACAGCCATCAGTTTTGCTAAAGCACAGCACTTAACCAAGGGTGACAAGAAAGCTTACCACAGAAGTGGGAGTATAGTGAGGTGTAAATCACCAAGGAACACATTGCACTGAATCGTAAACAGTTATATTGTGCAACGTGAGAAATAAAATGCCTTTCAAAAATATGTTTGTTTAGAATTTAGTTCTCAGGAAGTGAATGTTCTGGTATAATGTAATCTAAATCATAGCAGGGAATGGCTGCAATAAGATCATGAGCCACAAAAAATTAGAATTGACTCATTTATGAGCAATAACTTTATTCTGTGTCTGCATCAGTCTTTCCCTTGATAATATTGAAAGGACAGAGAGCCAGGAGGTGCCGTTAAATTGGAAATAAGGATTTATTTTATTGTTTCCCAGTATTGCTTTAAACATCACAATAGCCTTGAGGAATTGTTTTTAATGACCTCAACAAATTCAACAAATGAATCATCCTACCACAACTTCAGAGCAGTGTAAACTACTATCTATCTCATTGGTGACCCTCAGACTACCCTTGATCGGACTTTGCTGGCTTTACCTTGCACTATACGTTATTCCCTTCTCACATATCAATACACTGTAAATGGTTCGACTGTAATCATGTATTGTCTTTTCACTGACTGGATAGCATGCAACAAAAGCTTTTCACTGTATCTTGGTGCACGTGACAATAAACTAAACTGAACTGAAATTTGACTCAACAACGCAAACTATTTAACTTTCAAGAAGGAACTGCAGATGCTCGAAAATCGAAGGTAGACAAAAGTGCTGGAGAAACTTAGCGGGTGCGGCAGCATCTATTGAGCGATGGAAATAGGCAACGTTTAGGGCCAAAACCCTTCTTCAGACTGATTTAGGGTGGGAGGGGGAGTGGGAAGAAGAAAGGAAGAGGAGGAGCCAGAGGGCTGAGGGAAGGCTAAGAAGGGGAGGAGACAGCAAGGGCTACCAGAAATTGGAGGGCAATGTTCAAGCCGCTGGCGTGCAGACTGCCCAACCGGAATATGAGGTGCTGCTCCTCCAGTTTCCAGTGGTGCTCACTCTGGCCATGAAGGAGGCCCAGGACAGAAAGCTTGGATTTGGATTTGGGAGGGGGAGTTGAAGTGCTGAGCCACAGGGAGATCAGGTTGGTTAATGCGGACCGAGCGGAGGTGTTCAGCGAAACGACCGCCAAACCTAAGCTTGGTCTCACTCAAAAAGGCAACCAGTATCATTAAGGGACCCACACCACCCTTGCATTGCTCTCATCTCACTCTTGCCATTGGGAAGAAGGTACCATACTCTGAAAACCATGACCTCAAGGTTCAGGAATAGCTTCTTTCCAACAGCCATCAGGCTCTTGAACACTACAAATGCCAACTATACCGATACCAATAAATATGTCAGTGGCCTCCCTTAAGTAGCAGACACCAAACTGTGCAGCAGATATCTCCATCTCAAGCCTAGAAAGACTGGGATACAAAACAAATTCATGGCCAAGATCCTTCACTGTAAGGTCCAGTCAAGAGGAATGGCTCACAAATTGTTTCTTGTTGAGATTTGAGCAGAGGAATTGTTCCGTGAATAATCTCCAGGGGATATAATCTCTTACTGAGAATTTCATAGTTAATCTATTTTACTCCTTTACACTAAATGATTCAGACATGTTCTTAGGGCAGTAAGAAAGTTTATTTCACCCTGGAATATATATGTCTACAAATATACCTCTAGCCTGAAGTAACTACAAAAATCTTTCAGTCAGGTTATCCAGAGGTAACAATTAACCCTAGATTTAGAATACTAGAAAATGCCAAACACAAGTGGAAGAAATCAATCAAGAGCAATTTCAGTTGGATGTGTATCTTCCCAATCGTAACCAATGCATCATCAGTTATAGCTGAATTTCCAATTACCCAGAGCTGCCTGTGGAAGCAGCACTCTCCCAGTGACCAGTCCATGTTCCCCTTCCATTTCAATTCTCCATACCTCCCTTCAGCATCTTTACATGTAAACAAGGCACATGCATCCAAGATTACACTGTGTTGGAAGGAACTGCAGATGCTGGTTTAAATCGAAGATAGACACAAAATGCTGGAGTAACTCAGCGGGACAGGCAGCATCTCTGGAGAGAAGGAATGGGTGACGTTTCGGGTCAACACCAGACCCTGAAGAAGGGTCTTGACCCTTCAGAGTCTGAAGAAGGGTCTCGACCATTAACGCCACCCATTCCTTCTCACCAGAAATGCTGCCTGTCCTGCTGCGTTACTCCAGCATTTTGTGTCTATCCAAGATTACACTGATGTCACCGCCATCCAACTCTCCTGAGTCCTCCACAGCCACTGAATTATTGGGCTGCATGTTTGCCATTCAGTGCTGGATAAGGAGGGATACACTTGAAAAAAAAAGTGGGAAAACAAGGTCTATTGCCTAGAGTGACACTAATTCCATCCTTTATCGGGTAACAATTTGAAATTAGTCACTTGTTCAGGTCAGACTACGGTCAGACACTTCCTGACCACAATGACATGTTTGAGCCCAAGCTGATCTTTGGACCACAGATCCATGCTATAGTTAAGTCAACCCATTTCTCCCTATTTCATGGAGCTTCAATGCCCCATTGTGTGGCATGATGTAATCCCTTAAAGTACCTGGACCAACTTGGAACATTTTTTACTGCGTAAAACTCCAATATAAATAGAAGTTATTGTTATATCCAGCAAAAATATGTGTGATCCTTTTAACTAGGCCTCCTGAGGATTTGGAATGGGGATGAATACTTGTTTAACTATTGAGGAGGGGACATTAGCTGCTGAATGCACACAGATCTGCCCTGTTTGTTTTATTCTGAAGTGTATGGCAATGTCCGCATTAATATGGCATGGAACATATCAGAAATATTTGCATGCTAATTGGATAACATAATGGAACAATCTGATACTCAAAGAGATCGTAACATAGCAACGAGCCATATTTTGAGGATTGTTTTCTTATTTACACATAGAAAGTTCCCTTCTTCCAAGAGAAATCCCTTTTCCAGATGGTAATGAGATGTTGTTACAAATTGTTTTCCAGGGAACATAAGGGTCGAACCTGGGTTATATATCTACCTTTGCAAGCAATGCATGCTGTTGATTGCCTCCCAGAGAGAAGAACAAGAGTGATGTACATAGAACGTAGAACAGTACAGCACGGGAACAGGCCCTTCGACTCGCAATGCCTATACACACCATGAAGCCAAGATAGACTAATCTCTTCAGCACGTACATGAACCTTATCCCTCCATATGTCTATTTAAAAGTCTCTTAAATGCCTATAGATAAAAGTCGGAAGATTACTGCTTCCTCGTCTCTCTGATGGAGAACATAGTGTGCAGACTGGCATCCTGAGAATACAAGGGAAAAGGATACTTTTAAAAATGCAGAATTCCTGACAAATTATGCATTCTTGTTAATTCATTCCCCTCAGTTTATGCGTCATTACCATTTCCACAGGTGCTAGCAGCTTTTAAAAAATCTTATATTTTATTTATGAACACAGAGAGTGTTCACTTGTCTCATCTATTATTGCATTGGCAGCTATGAGATTTTCAGTGGGAATTACTAAAGAGAAATGAGAAGCAAAAATTCAAGCTGATTTTTCCTCCCAAGTGCAAGAACCCTGAGGCTAAAATAAGCATTTCATCTTTTTTTTTCCATTTGCTAAAGAACTGCTAAGGTGTTTCATATCAAGTTGTCTTCTTTGTTTCTGTTTGTGAATCGTCACATCTTAATGGCATCTTTCATGTCAGATTAATTGCAAAGAAGGAGATTAGAGAATAAGAAATGGCAGTCACGGTGGCACAGCGGTAGAGTTGCTACCTTACAGCAAATGCAGCGCCAGACCTGGGTTCGATCCCGACTACAGGTGCTGTCTGTATGGAGTTTGTACGTCCTCCCTGTGACCTGCATGGGTTTTCTCCGAGATCTTCGGTTTCCCCCACACTCCAAAGACATACAGGTTTGTAGGTTAATTGGCTTGGTAAATGTAAAAATTGTTCCTCATGGGTGTAGGATAGTGTTAATGTGCGGGGATCGCTGGTCGGCATGGACTCGGTGGGCCGAATGGCCTGTTTCCGCGCTGTACCTCTAAACTAAACTAAACTAAACTAATAGTGACATTTTCATGATTACACGTGTCCACATTTCCAGCAAGGGGTTCCATCCACCAATAAAATCAATATTAAAGATCGATATTAATGCCAACCCAAGTCTTAAATCCAGATCAAAACAGCTCCCACCCCCTCTCCAATAAGTGGTAGAGCAATAATATTAAAATTGCTTCACTTATTAACAAAGTATTACCTCCCTGTGGCCAAATCAACAGTTTCATTGATTCAATGATACTTTATTCTCACATGCACCTAGGTACAGTGAAAATGCTTTGTTTTGCATACAATTTAAATCGTACAGCAGACCTCACCTAGGCATTACACAAAGAGTCACCACGTTTCTGATGCTGTCAAAGTAACAAAAGTAAGCAAAGAGTTTTATCCTCTGTTGGCAGCGGTGACCCAGGCCTGCCGCTGCACGTGGCCCCATTGTTCTCAGTGGCCCCCACTGGGTCTCCACTCCTGCCCGTTAGCACATAGTGGTGCGGGTCCCCTTCTTGCTCTCAGTTGTGTGGGTCCCCCTACTCTCTCGATGGTCCACCTCTCTCTTGACGTCCCCCTCGCTCTTGCTGGTCCACCTCTCTCTTTATGTCCCCCTTACTCTCGACACTCCACCGTGCTCGCGGGTCTCTCCTCGGTCTCGTCTCTGCGTGGGTCCCGTCGATGGTGGTGGCTCGGGGCCGAGTTTGGAGACCGCCATGTCCTCCGACGTTGGTCTGCGGCAGTCAAGCTGGCCTTCATCGGTCCGCGGCGGGCAGCTCCTCCATCTTCGGTCCGTGGTGAGGGAGTCCCTGATCTGCGGTGGCCTGGACTGCCGATGCTTGCCAGGACACTCTGGGAAGTCAACTGACTTACTTTCACTCTGGTTTCACTTATCAGCTGCAACCACCAAACCCAGCAGCATGTTCCAAGCACTCACCACCATCCCTGCACATCTGCTTGAAACTTTCTCCCTCTCACCTTAAAGATATGCCCTCGAGTATTCGATTCATCCAACCTGGGGAAGAAGGGTCTGACAGTCCACCCTTTCTATAATTCTATAAACCTATCAGGCCTCACCTCAACATCCAGCGTTTCAGAGAAAACAATCTAACTCTGTCTACCTTCATCCCGTGGTGAATATAGCCTAATCCAAGCATCATTCTGGTAAACTTCCTCAGCACCCTTTTCAAAGCCTCCACATCCGTCCTGTAATGAGTCGACCAGAATTACACGCAATACTCTAGATGTAGCCCAGTCAGAATCCTATAAAGCTGCATCATGACTTCCTGACTCATATACTCAATGCCCTATCCTATAAATGGAAGCACGCATTCTATATGTCTTTTTTTACCACTCTATCTCTTCATGTTGCCACTTTCAAGGACTTATGGACTTGGACCCCAAAATTCAACTGTACATCAATGCAATTAAGTGTCACGTCATTAATTGAATATCTCCCCCTTACATTTGACCTCCCACAGTGTACACCTTGCACTTGCATGGAAAATACTCAATTTCTTCACCCATTCCTGTAGCTGATTTCAGTCTCGCTGTGCACTTTGACAATGTCAAAGATTCAACGATTCAAAGATTCAATTTTAACTGTCATTGTCAGTGTACAGTACAAAGACAACGAAATGCATTTAGCATCTCCCTGGAAGAGCGACATAGCACATGATTTGAATAAATAATAATAAGTGTCCGGGGGGGGGGTGGTGATTGGCAGTCATCGAGGTACGTTGTTGAGTAGAGTGACAGCCGCCGGGAAGAAGCTGTTCCTCGACCTGCTGGTTCGGCAACGGAGAGACCTGTAGCGCCTCCCGGATGGTAGGAGGGTAAACAGTCCATGGTTGGGGTGAGAGCAGTCCTTGGCGATGCTGAGTGCCCTCCGCAGACAACGCTTGCTTTGGACAGACTCAATGGAGGGGAGCGAGGAACTGGTGATGCATTGGGCAATTTTCACCACTCTCTGCAATGCCTTCCGGTCGGAGACAGAGCAGTTGCCATACCATACTGTGATGCAGTTGGTAAGGATGCTCTCGATGGTGCAGCGGTAGAAGTTCACCAGGATCTGAGGAGACAGATGGACCTTCTTCAGTCTCCTAAGGAAGAAGAGACGCTGATGAGCCTTCTTGATCAGAGTAGAGGTATTGTGGGTCCAAGAGAGGTCACCGGAGATGTTGACTCCCAGGAACCTGAAGCTAGAAACACATTCCACCTCCGTCCCGTTAATGTGGATGGGGGTGTGCGTGCCGCCTCTGGACTTCCTGAAGTCTATAATGATCTCCTTGGTCTTCTTGGAGTTAAGGGCCAGGTTGTTGTCAGCGCACCATGCTGCTAAGTGCTGGACCTCCTCCCTGTAGGCCAACTCATCGTTGTTGCTGATGAGGCCAATCACCGTTGTATCATCTTCATACTTGATGATGGTGTTAGTACCATGTACAGGTGTGCAGTCATAGGTGAAGAGGGAGTAGAGGAGGGGGCTCAGCACACAGCCCTGTGGAACGCCGGTGTGCAGGGTGAGGGTTGAAGAGGTGTGCTTGTCTAACCTCACAGACTGGGGTCTGTTGGTTAGAAAGTCCAGTATCCAGTTGCAGAGGGAGGGGTCGATGCCCAGGTTACCGAGTTTGGTGATCAGTTTTGATGGTATAATGGTGTTGAATGCTGAGCTGTAATCGATGAACAGCATTCTTACATATGTGTCTCTGTTGTCAAGGTGGGAGAGGGCGGTGTGAAGTGCCGTTGATGTTTGTCACTGTCCACCACCCCAACAATCTCGGTGTCATCTGCAAATTTACCAACCAACCTGTGTACGTCCAAGTCATTTATATATATCATGAACTGCAGAGTCCCAGCACAGGTCCCTGTTCTTTTGTAGAATTAAGTTAATTCAGCTTGGTTAATCTTCAAACTAATGCAGCAGTCAAAGTGGAAGAATTGATGTCATTAAGCAGGACTCAAATAATTAAAATTGGCAAAATCAAAAATAGAGACAAAATTGAGCTGTGGGACTGTTCAATGTAGTTCTGGTCTCATCAAGCACAAGACAGTTATGTATTCAGTGCCCTCTGAGTCCCCCACTGATCATCAGCCACCCATTTACACTGATCTCATTTTTTATTCTCGGCGCATTCGCATCAGGATTCCTCAGATTCTGCCAGTAACTTAAACACCGGCGGAAATTTTAGAGTGGCCAATTAACATCTGTGGGTTTTGGGAGGAAACCAGAACAGCTTGAGGAAACCGACATGGTCATGGGAAGAACGACATGCAAACTCCAGATGGACAAAGCATCATATATACTATATTTGAAAGACAATTAGCAGGGCTTCTACATTTGGTACTTCCTCCGGCATCATAGTTTCCTGACTGGTGGTGTTTCTTGGAGTCAATCGCTCATTAAATCCTTGTTTAATATTATTCCACTCAAGGAATACATTTGCAAAGTATTCCAGTGTACATTAGCTAAACAGCCTATCTGTAATTGTGGTGATTTGAAACTTCAAATCTATCATTTATTTATTGTAGGCTGCATCCATTTACCCTTCATGTTAATCATGTACATAGAGGTCAGATTGAACCAGGGTGCCTAGTGCTGTGAGGAAGCAGTTACCTTGTTGCATCTTAAAGTGAGGGGTCATTATCCTGGATTCCACAATTAGAGAAAAGATCCCCTTTGTACTCACACAAAAAATCCAACACAAATTTAAACATCTCCGTTATTTTTTTGCCATTGATGCTTCATTGGAAATAGTCTCCATATCCTATCATTTTCAAATAGATGTTCGGGTCAGCTGTGTAATATCAATCACGTAAATATCGCCATCAATCAATTCACTGCAGATACCGTCCCAACACTGTCAACTCTGCCTCTTTCAAAATGATTTCCTTTGTGCACAGATCCTTCCAATGACTTTCCACCATTGAATATGCCCACTAAATCAAATCCCAAATGATAATATGGCTTCTAATTCAATAACTAACACGAGAAGTGAATTGGACAGCCTTACCATTCCTTTTCACCTTACACACGTTGATGGGGAGTTTTAAAATAAATATTGCCTCTAAATTCAGAACACAAAAAAAAACATTTTTGCTATTCAGTGAATCCAAGCAAAAGCATTGCAACATCAATTTGCATCTGTAACTAACCATTAGTATGATAAAAAATGATTGCAGTGCATTTACTAAAAAGCTGGTATATAGAGATATAGTTTCCACTTATCATTCGGAAGGAATTTTAAATGGAGATTAAAGGGATGCCTTCAACTCTGGTGTGGTCAGTGGATTGACCCAATACAAATAGGGTTGATGGAATTCAACATTTATTTTTTAAAACACTATTTTTTTCTGAATGTTCGTGTCAGGAATTTACTAAATTTTAATTATAAAACATGCAAATACATTTTTAATGGAATATTCTTTATGGAATTTTAGAACTTGAATTATTTCTGAATATTGACCCACAATTTATAATGTATTAATAATGTATTATGAATTTTTTTTCAAATATTTTTATTTACATCACGGTCTACAAAACAGTAGAATGGGGAGGAAACATATCTTGATGCGTTTTATAGCATTTTTATACCACTAATAGCAAAAGGTAAAGTCAATATCTACTCCAGAAATATTAATCCTACCATGGGAATTACCATAATTATGTAAATTGAACTGAATGTAAGCGTACTACAAATTAGGTTCTGCAATCAACATTACTTGACATTGGCAGCCATTGGATTTCATTAAAGTTTCATAAAACCTTAAGGCTACATGATGACAGAAAATCTTTGTGGTCTTCGTGATTCTAATTACAGTTACTCACATTTGATAACCAAATAAAAAGGTCGGACGATTTGACGCTTTCCCTTTTGGTTCTGAAACAAAAAGTTGGCAAAAGTTGGCAAATAATATTAATTTCAAACTTAAATCCAAACGTGAGTTTACTTTACACAAAAAAGCTGGAGAAACTTGAGTTTACTTTAGTTTAGTTTAGAGGTACAGAGCGGAAACAGGTCCTTCGGCCCACCGAGTCCGCACCGACTAGGGATAATTTACAATCTTTAGAGTGGTGGAGGAAACCGAAGATCTCGGAGAAAACCTTCGCAGTCACGGGAAGAATGTACATACAAGCACCCATAGTCAGGATCAAAACCAGGTCTCTGGTCCTGTAAGGAGCCACGGATGTTTTATATTATTCATCAAATATCTTTCATCCTCAGTTCAATGACTTGACCTCAAAGTTTCTTTCCTTGATATCCTTGACAGAATGGAGTTATTCGTGGCTCTGTGCTGATGATTGTTTGTTCCAACCTGAGGCCAGAGATTTGAGCACACTGTTAAAGCTAACACATTTTTTTTTCCATTCCAGATTTGTTTATATGCTTGAAATTAAACTTCCTAATTGATGTTGGTGGGATTCAAACTTGTGTCCTCAAATCTAGGGCTCTACACACTGGAATAGTAACTTACCCTAGTATGGTACTGTAACCAGAGGGGATCAGGCACAATGGCATTTATAACCCCTCGTGGTGGAATATTGCTGGCCCGGAATGGAATGGCAATTGCTGAACTGGTAGTAATAACAGGGTTGAATCAACTGAAGGGGCTGGAATCTCCCCAGTGAGGCTGGGAATGCAGCTTGTAAAGTTTAAGATCATAAATGATAGGAGAAGAATTAGATCGTTCGGCCCATCAAGCCTACTCCGTCATTCAATCATGGCTGATCTATCTCTCCCTCTTAACCCCATTCTCCTGCCTTCTCCCCATAACCTCTGACACCTGTACTAATTAAGAATCTATCTATCTCTGCCTTAAAAAGATGCACTGATGGCCCCCACAGCCTTCTGTGGCAAATAATTCCACAGATTCACCACCCTCTGACTAAAGAAATGTCTCCTCATCTCCTTCCTAAAATAATGTATTTTAATTCTGAGCCTCTGACTAGTCCTAGACTCTCCCGCTAGTGAAAACATCCTCTCCACATCCACGCTATCCAAGCCTTTCACTTTTCTATATGTTTCAGTGAGGTCTCCCCTCACTCTTCTAAACTCCAGCGAGTACAAGCCCAGTGCCGACAAGCGCTCATCATAGGTTAACCTACTTATTCCTGACCTTCTCTACTTGTGTGAGGTCATCCGATTTATTACAACACTACAAACAGGTCCTCAGGGCAAATTCCTGGCATTTATGTGATGGCTGTATATAAAAGCAGATGGCTGCCTGCTTTATATACAATGTCGATGATAGACACAAAATGCTGCAGTAACTCGGCAGAACAGGCAGCATCTCTGGATAGATAGAATGGGTGAGGTTTTGGGTCGAGACCCATCTTCAGATGTCACCCATTCCTTTTCTGCAGAGATGCTGCCTATTTTGCTGAGTTAAGGGGCTGTCCCACTGTGGTGACCTAATTGGCGCGTTTTGAAGAATTTGCCCTCGACTCATACTCGCAAGATGGTCGACACGAGGTCCTAGGAGGTCTTTGTAACTCTCCTTCATGCTTGAGAGCAGTCCCCACGTACTCGAGGCCTCAGCTAGGTCGCGGCGTATTTTTCAACATGCTGAAAAATGCCCACGAGTAAAAAAAAGTCGCCATCGAAAAAATTGATTTTTTTAAACTCGTAGGTCTTTGTAACTCTCCATGCTCAAGAGTAGTCCCCAGCTAGGTCGCAACGTATTTTTCAACATGCTGAAAAATATGAAATAGATACTGAACTGATTGTCATGATACTATTATTTCAAGAGTAAAAAAAGGTCGCCATGGAAAAAAATCTATATTTATTTTACTCGTGGGTTTAGTCGAAGTAGGTCGTAGTAGGTCGGCATGTTATTCGTAGGTAATCAAGGGTAGTCGATGATAGTCATAGATAGCCTTCAACGTAGTCGAAGGGAGGTCAAAGGAGATCGAAGGTAGTTTACACCCCAGCAGTATGAACATTGACTTCTCTAACTTCAGATAGCCCTTGCTTTCTCTCTCCATCCCCTTCCCCTTCCCCTTCGCAGTTCTCCCACTACTACTGTCTCCAACTACATTGTATCTTTGTCCCGCTCCCTCCCCTGACATCAGTCTGAAGAAGGGTCTCGACCCGAAACGTTGCCCATTCCTTCTCTCCAGAGATGCAGCCTCACCCGCTGAGTTACTACAGCTTTTTGTGTCTACCTCCAGGTTTGACAAGATGGCTTAGCAGCCAAATAAAGAGAGGGTATATGGTCATCATAGAGAGGGGTGAGAGGTGCACCCGCAAGAAACATATGTGCACGCATGGACAGACGCAGAATGCTGGAGTAACTCAGCGGGTTAGGTAGCATTCCTGGAGGACATGGATAGGTGAAGTTTCGGGCCATGATGCTTATTCAGACAGATTACAAGGGTGGGAGGGGGTGAAAGAAAGCTAATAGAGTGGAGGGCAGGACAAAGTGTTTAAGAAGGAACTGCAGATGCTGGAAAATCGAAGGTAGACAAAAGTGCTGAAGAAACTCAGCGGGTGCAGCAGCATCTATGGAGTGAAGGGAATAGGCAACGTTTCTGGCCGAAACCCTTCTTCAGACTGAGACAAAGCATGGCAGGTCATAGGTGAACACAGATGAGGGGGATTTTGAAGGCAGGTAGTTGAACAAAGGCCAGAGATAAGCACACACACAAGGTGTGAGACAAAATAATTAGTGAGTTGCGAATTGTGAAGCTAGAGGATTGGCGGAAGGGCGGATTGTTTCGGAAGATAGGTAGAGGGGAAGGAGAGGGGAGAGATGGGTTCAAGGCCATCCGGTGCTAAAAGGAGTGGGAGAGGGGAAAGAAAAGGTACTGTTTATGATGGAGATTACATAGAGTTGGAGAATTCAATGTCCGTGCCTGTTTTTTTTTAGCAAAAAACAACACGACAAAGGATTATAACTCCTATGTTCCAAAAGATGCAGGAAGTGATAAGAGAGACTGTAGATTCTAGTCACTATGTGAAGCAAATACATGCCACTCCCCTGAGAGGATATCTAATTGAATTTAAACAATACTATTAATACATACGAAACAAAAAAAAATACTACTGTTCACTGTACATGAAAATAATTCCCTGCCTAAAGAGAGGATACTGTGCCTTAACAAATCATCCCTATGCACATGGTTCTTTGGTGTTGGAGAGTGCAGACAGGGGAGGAAGAAGAAGGCAGACTTCCATCTGGCACTCTCATAACCAAGGTGCAGGCATAACAGCAACATCAAAACAATTTCACTCCACTATGTAGGTTAATTGGCTTGGTATAAGTGTAAATTGTTCCTAGTATGTGTAGGATAGTGTTAATGTGCGGGGATAACTGATCGGCGCGGACTCGGTGGGCCGAAGGGCCTGTTTCCATGCTGTATCACGAAACTAAACTAAACTAAATGAAACTAAACATCTGTTGCAGAAGGATTTTAAATTAAAGCACATGTGTGATTATTTCTGAATCTTCATGGTGGGAATCCACATCATGCTATTACCAAATGCTGCTTCACAGGTTGAGAACATATTCTTTTTATAGTGAGCCCTAACCATAACTGGGTTGAAAACTGAGCAACTCGCATTATGCATTGCATTATCTATCAAGATTTGATGAAGTGCCATTGAAAGATTCTCAATGACAGATTGCCTGCCATCCAGGCAGGCCTGATTAAGGAGCAGCAAGCGCGTATCTTTATAATTAAAAGTGTTTTATTTGTGGAATGTTTACACATATTACACTTTAAAATATGTATCATCTGTCATTGCCCTTCCAATCATGTTTGCGGTGAATAGCCCCTGGATGATAAATTGACAATTGTAATTCACTGAAATATCGTATCATCCCTGTAATTATCCCACAGAACCAATGATTTCATGTTTTTTCAAATATAGTCACCAGAGCCAGCATTCTCCCCAAATTATCAAATTGCTCGATTAATTTCCAAGCATTTCATTAGCTAAAGTAAAACAGTTAATAGAATAGTGATAATATAAAAACAATTAACATTTAATTGAAAGGCCATTGAATCATCCTACCACAACCAGAGTACAGTGCTGGACTACTATCTCCCTCATTGGTGACCCTCGGACTATCCTTGATCGGACTTTCCTGGCTTTACCTTGCACTAAACGTTATTCCCTTATCATGTATCTATACACTGTAAATGGTTCAATTGTAATCATGTATAATCTTTCTGCTAACTGGCTAGCACGCAACAAAAGCTTTTTACTGTACCTCGGTACACGTGACAATAAACTAAACTGATGAGTGAAATACTTTTAAAAGTAACCTATCTGAAACTTTACTCCTAAGCTTTACTCAATTTTCTGAGGCTTTAATTATAGCCTTTCAATTACTCTGATTTAGGAAACTCGAGGGAATCTGCAGTTTAGTTTGGGGCTTAAAATTAGCATGATCTGCTTAACCCGTTTTGGTACCGTTGTGCATATCGATGGCATCCAGAGTATTTCAGGGTTCAAGGCTGATCCTGCTTGTCACTTCCTCACTAAGTTTTCTGAGACAGATGACAATTCCATTGGTTTCACTCTGTCCTCTTGATGCCTGTATTCTGTTGAAGCAAATAACTGAGACCAGAACATTTGTAATGTGTATAATTTCTTGGGCTGCGCTGTTGGTGTTTATGATCAATGTCTGGTTGCCCTGTGGTAATAACTCACCATCTCTTTAGTTTGTTACAGCCCTTGTGTTTCCTGAATAGTAAATTTATATTATTATTTCCAATCTCATGTACTTGCTGGGCATCTCTGGGCATCTGTTATCAAGCAAATTAAATGTCCTCTCATCAACTAGAGAGCAGCCCGGACCTCATTAGAGACCTTTGAGCTATTTTTAATCGGACTTTACTGGACTTTATCTTGGACTAAATGTTATGCCCTTATCCTTTGACTGTACACTGTAGATGGCTTGATTATAATAATGTATGGTATTTTTGCACGCAATAAAAAGCTTTTCACTGTACCTCGGTACATGTGACAATAATAAATTAAACAAAACTAAGCATGCAGGTCAAAGCTAGCATGGAATGCCAGCACCCTTATCAAAACAGAAGCATTTGTGAAACATTTGGGATATGAAAACAATATGGAGGTTTTCCTTAATATTGTATGAGAGATAGACACAAAATGCTGGAGCAACTCAGCGGGACAGGCAGCATCTCAGGAGAGAAGGAATGGGTGACGTTTTGAGTCGAGACTCTTCTTCAGAGAATACACTGCGGGATCAATCAAGTATTGACAGACCAGTTCAAAATGATACTTCCAAAATCAGAAGCAAAGATACAGGTATATTGTTGGCAGAATTATAAAATAGTGCAGACAATGTTGGGGGGTAAACAATGTAAACAATTTAACATATAACTGAATTATTATTAAAATTTGATGTGGAGAATTAATATAAGCCTCTGCCCTCTTCCCCACTGCTGGAAACTACAAGAATCTATCAGTGAGCAAAATTACATTCTTCCCCTATACCAATAATTTATACTTTTACAGTTTCCATTCCAAGGTGATGCAAGAACAAACTATCCTGAAGATATATCTAAGCACCCTGAAGATATTACATGCTGCTTAAATTAATGTGTGTTTTTTTAATGCTATGAAATCAGTGCAAGGCTAGTCTTTGATGCATGCTTCTCATTTAAAATGTCCAGCACCCAGTCTATCATTTTTTAATTATTCTAGAGACACAAGGAACTGCAGATGTAGGAATCATGAGCAGCATATAAATTACTGGAGAACTCAGCTGGTCAGGCAGCATCAGTGGAGGGAAAAAACAGGCCACATTTTAGGTCATAAGTGAAAGGTGCAGAATTAGGCCATTCGGCCCACCAAGTGGAGGGGCAACATGGTGGTGCAGCGGTAGAGTTGCTGCCTTACAGTGAATGCAGTGCCGGAGACCAGGGTTCGATCCTGACTACGGGTGCTGTCTGTACGGAGTTTGTATGTTCTCTCCATGACCTGCGTGGGTTTTCTCCGAGATCTTCGGTTTCCTCCCACACTCCAAAGACGTACAGGTTTGTAGGTAAATTGGCTTGGTAAATGTAAAAAATGTCCCTGGTGTGTGTTGGATAGTGTTAATATATGGGGATCGCTGGTCGGTGCGGACCCGGTGGGCCGAAGGGCATGTTTACGCACTGTATTTCTAAAACACTAAAAGTCTACTCCGCCATTCAATCATGATTGATCTACCTCTCTCTCCTGCCTTCTCCCCATAACCACAGACACAGGTCGGAACCTTCCTTTGTGGAAGAAATTTGTTCATTGGTTGGTTAAGTAGAAGCTAAATGAAATTATGAATCTCACCAGACTGTGCTCCATTTCATCTGTGTAGGACTATGAGAAGTATTTGTTGCTATGTGTTTTGGTGGCCTCACAAGGGGATGGGTGCACATTTGCCATGTGGAAAGAGGAATTGAAACTATAAATTGCCAATGTGCTTTTCTTGACTTATTGCAATGAAATTTTCAATCCCTCGATGTGGCTTTCTCTCATTTATAAGGTTTTTCAGCACTTTTGCAACATAGGTGTTTGCTGGTGTTCTTTCCATTATTTGTTATTTGTGCAGAAGATATGTAGGAAAAATGTTGATGTAAACATGCAGCAACATGTGAGTCTACGTTGGAATCAGGCAAATCATATCTTGTTCAAGATGCTGATCTGTGGGAAACAAATCCGCTCATTGGTGCAACATTCATGTCCAGAAAATTCATAACAATACATATGTACATAAGAAATCAATTCTATTCTGTCCAAAAACATAATTAGATTAAAAAATAAGTCCATCATCAAGGAAGAGTTGAACCATAGTGTTTCATTTTCAAGGAAGGATTAGGGTTGAGCAGATTGCTTCAAAAACCTGATAGTTGTAGGTAAGCAGCTGTTTCTGCACCTTGTGGTGCAACACTTCAGCCTTCTGTACCTCCTGCTCAATGGTAGCCATGAGAAGAGGGCATGACCAGGATGATAGGGATCCTTGATGATATATGCCACCTTCTTGAGATAGCATCTCATATAGATACTCTCAATGGAGGAGAGGTCTATGTCTGTAATGGTTTGGCCCAGACTCCACCACTCACTGCAGCAGCTTGTGTTCCGGATTGTAATTGCTATATCAGGCCATGATGCAACCATTCAGGATTGTACTGCACATCTGCAGAACTTTGGTATAGTATTCGCCAACATTCTGCATCTCCTTAAACTTCCAAGAAAGTAGAAACACCGTGCGTCTTCTTCATGTTTACATCTATGTGCTGGTTTGAGGATAGGTCATTCAAAATGTTAACTCCCTAGAATTACAGCCTGTTCATTCTCTCCACCACTGTATATCACTGATATATCACTGTAATATATCAATGTAATAGTGTTGATCCATTTCTCATACACATTGCTTCTTCACAACAAAAAAAATGCCAAGGTCAGTTCTTAATTTTCTTGACTTTCTCACAGCAAGGATGCCCCAATTTGGTGATTATATTTTTTTTCAATAACTTCTGATTTGCTGTTGCACTAATCTTAGTACGCATTTAATGCATAAAAGCAGGGGCAGTTCAATGTTGAAGCATACGTTTATGGCTCTTCTTTGATGTACAGAAATAAACGAGGGAAGATAAGCATTACTAATAACTGGTAGATTTATGCAAGTTGTGTGATCTGTGGTTTTTGTTCAAACGGTCAATAGGTCTATCTCACGGAGATCCCTCACCTGCAACATTTATGTCTGGAAGCCAAAACCGTTATGACTTGTACCATTCATGGGGCATTCATTCAGTAGAAGGATTTCATCAAATAGTCAAGTCTCGCACCAAACATGTTGCTCATTGATCAGCCTCAACTTCTGATGCTCCACTGCCACCTCCAGTACCACGCCCACCTCCCATCCTACCATCACCACCACCCAAGAGACCTCTTCCCCAAATCCATGGGTTCAACCCTGGACCTGCCTGAATTTGCTATATGCAGTGGCAAAGCCCATGGAGGAAAAGCATTATGTGTTCAAGGCTGGCTCAGGAGCCTATTGATTGAGTGGAAGATCCATCAATTGAAAGATACAGAATGGAAACAGGACCTTCAGCCCATTTCAAGTCAATGCCGACCATCGATCACCTGTTCACACAAGTTCCCCGCAGTGTGGACTATGAGGAGGATGCTATGAGAATGCAGGGTGACTTGGACAGGTTGGGGGTAGTGGGCAGATGCATGGCAGATGAAGGTTAATGCGGATAAATGTGAGGTTATCCACTTTGGTAGCAAAAACAGGAAGGCAGCTTACAATCTAAATGGCGTCAAGTTGGGAAAAGGGGAAGTACAACGGGATCTGGGGGTCCTTGTACATCAGTCTATGAAAGTAAGCATGCAGGCACAGCAGGCAGTGAAGAAAGCGAATGGCATGTTGGCCTTTAATACAAGAGGAATCAAATATAGGAGCTAAGGGGTCCTTCTGCAGTTGTACAGAGCCCTAGTGAGACCACACCTGGAGTATTGTGTGCAGTTTTGGTCACCTAATTTGAGGAAGGACATTCTTGCTGTTGAGGGAGTGCAGCGTAGGTTACAAGGTTAATTCCCGGGATGGCGGGACTGCCATGTGCTGAGAGAATGGATCAAGCTGGGCTTGTACACACTGGAGTTTAGAAGGATGAGAGGATATCTCATTGAAACATATAAGGTTGTTAAGGACTTGGACACAATAAAGGCAGGAAACATGGTCCCGATGTTGGGGGAGTCCAGAACCAGGGGCCGCAGTTTAAGAATAAGGAGTAAGCCATTTACAACCGAGACGAGGAAACACTTTTTCATACAGAGAGTTGTGAGTCTGTGGAATTCTCTGCCTCAGAGGGCGGTGGAGGCAGCTTCTCTGGATGCTTTCAAGAGAGAGCTAGATGGGGCTCTTAAATATAGCAGAGTCGGGGGATATGGGGAGAAGGCAGGAATGGGGTACTGATTGGGGATGATCAGCAATGATCACATTGAATGGCAGTGCTGGCTCGAAGGGCCAAATGGCCTACTCCTGCACCTATTGTCTATTGTATGTTATCTTACTTTGTCATCCACTCCCTACACACTAGGGGAAGTTTACAAAGGACAATTAAACTAGAAACGGTCTAATTTTTAGAAAGAAAGCATGCCTTTGGGATGTGGGAAAAAACCGGAGTACCCGGAGGAAAGCCATGTGGTCGTAAAGAGAACTTGTGAACTCCACACAGACAGCAACCAAGGTCATGATCAAACTAGGGTCTCTGGTGCTGTGAGGCAGTAGGTCTACCAGATTTACTACTGAGCTGTACTGATACTCAATTTTCCCCACAGGAGTAGTATCAAACATAATATTCATTGACCCACCAAGATTAACTGAGTAATATGCTGACTGAGGCATGCGGTGTATTATTTAATGCCTGGTACATTGCTAGGTACTGATATATCTAGGTTTGTCAGATCCTTATGATCTCCTTAGTTCCGTGCTGGTGTTTCAGTAGGGAACACTAGAACTCAGCTTCTGCCCATACATAGGTCACTCCATAGTTAAGGCGGGGTGTTATTGGAGTCAAACATAACTACTCTATTAGTTTAAATGCCAAAAAAACGTAATAGCAGTTTACACTATGGATAGGCTGTCATCTTTGTAATGGTGCACATTACTTTGAAAGTAGTAAGTCATCTCAAGTATCACGTTCAATAATTCCAGCCCATTTTGCCCATTGTCTGGGATCAATGGCTGCAATAAAACCTCATCCTGAGTGATGTTCTGCCTCACTGTAAGAAGGTTGGAGACTGATATCAATGTGGATCATACATTTCAAGCAGATAAACATTGCTGAAATATACTTGCAGTTGTTAGGACAGTGATATTTTAATAACCCGTGATCTGTTGCTAGGTAATTAATAGGATAAAGGCCAGATTGAGGTCATGCTTGATTGTTAGGCAAATATGACCATAAACATCCATCCAAAATAGGAATACAAGTTTCAAAAGTAAATTGCAGTGTGCACATCGACAAGGATGATTTTTCATAATATTTGCCATTTTTCGAAAACTAGAAACTTAAAAAA